>NC_142938.1:24886638-24944138 GCF_046866305.1 Octopus bimaculoides | reverse complement strand
TATATATATATATATATATATATATATATATATATATATATATATATATACAATGTTAAATCTCTGAACGAGGTGTTAACAGTAACTGCACGATAAAGTGAAGTAAAGTAAAGTAAATGGCAAATATACTTCACTTTATATATATACACATATATATATACACAGACATACATATATATACAGACATATATACATATACATATACATATATATACATACATATACATATATATATACATACATATATATATATACATATACATATATACACAATATATATACATATATATATACTTATATACATACATACATATATATACATACACATGTATATATACATACATATATATATATATATACATATATATATATACATATACATATATACACAATATATATACATATATATATACTTATATACATACATACATATATATACATACACATATATATATACACCTATACATATATATACATACACATATATACACATATATATACATATATATACCCATATATATACATATATATACCCATATATATATACACACATATATATATATATACATATATATATATATATATACACATATACATATATATCTACTACATGTGGAAAATCGGTGTTTGTTTGTGGCATTGTTAGCTAACTTGTCCTACATTGTTTAACTGATTTTGATGAAACTTGACATGTGAGTAGAATTCATGTCTGGAAACCTCATGACATACTTAGATTGTTGAAAAAAATTGATAATACAGCCCCTGGAAGAGATCTTTATATCTACCTCATATAATTTTTTTTAAAACACCCAAGGGAAATAACCTATAGCTTCTGCACAATATTTTTTAAACACTTAAGGGAAATAACCCATAACACCTGAACTTACAGTTGTTAGTTTTTAGTGAAGCAATCAATATTTGATTCTCACGATCAGCAGACCTAATTCTGCATTTCACTACTCACAGTTTTCAAATGCTAAACTTTATTACTGCACATTCTTGATGCTTTTACAGTTTCAATGCCCATAACTCTGATGATTCTGCATTTTTTCCAGTTACAATTTTTCAACGACAGTACATAATTTTTTAATTCCAGAATGTATTTAATAAGTATGTCCCAATACAATAAACTCATACTTTGAATGCTTAAAATCCTTAAAAAATGAAACCAAACTTCCACACCACATTCAGTTGGGATACCCTGTATCACTTATACTTATTTTACAAATCATAATATTTATTGCTTATTTACAGTTCACACAACATTTTCATGAAACTAATTGAGCCATCGAACTTAGAAATATTTTACAGGTTTCGTTGTTTATGTTCGATTACTTTGAATATTGATTTTTTTGTGTGTCCAATTTCTAATTTTTACAGACAGTATCACTTTTATACTTTATTTGACATGTGAGTAGAACTCATGTCTGGGAACCTCGTGACATACGTAGATTGTTGAAAAAAAAATCGATAATAGAGCCCCTCCAATGCATCCTATCTACAACATATTACTAATAATTTATTTAAACAACCCAAAGGAAATAACCCATACTACCTGCAGTTTTTAGCAAAGCGATCAATATTTGATTCTCACGATCAGCCAACCTAATTCTGCATTTCACTACTGTTTTGAACTGCTAAACATTATTATTGCACTTCCTTGATTTGAATCTTTAAAGACTTCATTCATGCATTTCTATACATACATACTTTTTTGAATGTCCATTACTCCGATAATTCTGCATTTTTTTAAATGTTGTTTGTATATATACACCAGGACCTAGACATGTTTTAATGTGGATGTTTGTATTGTTGGCATGCATATGTATTCATGTGTGTGAGCATGTGAGAGAAAGAGAGTGAAAAAGAGAGATAGAGTGAGTGAGTGAGTGAAGGTGTGTGTCGTGATGATTGGTGTCTTTTAAGGTACACACACATATAGAAAATGCGACGTCATCGTATAAAATGTTTACGATAGTTGATTTATGGAAAAGATTATAATGTTAAATTTTTGAAATGCAAATATGTGAATGAAAATTAAGTTTAATTTGTAGCCGAAATAGTACTGAATCTTTTGATACCCCATACGTCAAAATCTACAACTCAGTTTTGGAATGCAAAAGGTATATACGTATATACATATATAGGACAGACTTCTTTCAAACTAAAAGTATTATCTCACATTACAATAGAGATATAATACTGAAATAGTGTAAGAGATAAGAGATTGCTCTGGGCTTGCATTAGCCAAGAAGTTGGAAATTTATTTGGCCCATGACACTACATGGACCTTGACTTTTGTATTTGATGACTGTTGCTTTAAGTATTTTATTTCGATTTTATGTATATATGTATGTATGAGCCAATGAGGGAGACTTCTACATGGTAGCTAGACCTGGTAGAAATAGCAGCCAAATGTCCCTCAAAACACCCTACTGTCTTAATCCAACCATTCTGCCTATTATGTAGTTTGAATAAGAAACTGTAACAAAAGATTAAGATTATTAACCCCAAACTCGGGTGGTGTTGAGTAGTGGAGATGTCTGGTGATTGTATGAAGTGGTTACTTTTCACTGCTTCTTCTCAATAAGGATAACTGATTGATAACAAATCTTAGCACAATATATATATACAATAGGACATCATAAGAGAGATAGAGAGAGCATAGCAACGATTTTGGCTGACTGTCATCCTGTACTCCCCTTCGCATTGCAAAGTTATTGCATATATTTTGACATATTTCTTAAGAAAAACCTTCGACTGTTATATGCAAATATTATTTTCTTGTTTAAGATTCTACTTTTATTTTATTTTATTTTATTTCATTTTATTGTATTTTATAAACCGATTTTAATTGTTTAATTTATAGATAATTCGATATAGGGTATTCTATTTTGCATGTCTTTTATCCAAATTTAATTGTTATGCACTCAGCAATTTTTTTTTTTAATGTTGTTTATATATATACGTCAGGACCTAGACATGTTTTTATGTGGATGTTTGTATTGTTGGCATGCACATGTATTCGTATGTATGCGTCTATGTATATGTGTAAGTAAGCATGTATGTTTATACTTGTGCACATACATACATGGATGTATATGTATGCATGTATTCACTTATATTTCTGTGGATGTGTATTTACGTACATATTTCCATATATTTATATATGTGATCTTATATGTGTATTTATGCTAATATATACTTTTGTATACACATACTCTTTACTCTTTTACTTGTTTCAGTCATTTGACTGCGGCCATGCTGGAGCACCACCTTTAGTTGAGCAAATCGACCCCAGGACTTATTCTTTGTAAGTCTAGTACTTATTCTATTGGTCTCTTTTGCTGAACCGCTAAGTTACGGGGACGTAAACACCAGCATCGGTTGTCAAGCAATGTTGGGGGGGGGGGGGACAAACACAGACACACAAACACACATATATTTACATATACATATATACGACAGGCTTCTTTCAGTTTCCGTCTACCAAATCCACTCACAAGGTTTTAGTCGGCCTGAGGCTATAGTGGAAGACACTTGCCCAAGGTACCACACAGTGGGACTGAACCCAGAACCATGTGGTTCATAAGCAAGCTACTTACCACACAGCCACTCCTACGCGTATATACTGTTGTAAAATATTTATGTAATGCAGCGTGAAAATTTTAATTTTAATTTTAATTTTTAATGTATTAATTGAATTATATTTTGTATATAATTATTTGCAATATGTATTTTGAATCCGCTCCTCAATTTAAGGTTTTCCTCAATTTTTATAATAGGATGAATTTATATTTGAATTAATTTATCTTGTTTATTTTGTTCGTTGCATGCGACCGTTAATTGAAAGGACCAATGAAATAAATTCGTTTTTAAAGGTGTATCCTTTAACTAGTTTTGATCATATTGTTATTTCTGTTCTATTTTAACAAAACTGTTCGACGAACGGGAACGTGAAACTCTGAGTAACAGCTTTTGTTATATTTCTGCTGCTTTTAAATGAAGTATACATGCATATTTACATATATATATATATATATATATACAGCTATATACATATATGTACATCTATATGCATATATATATATATATATATATATATATATATATATATATATGAGAAAAAGTGAGTTCAAAAGGAACAATTCAAACTTTTGAGGGGAACCAAAAAGAGAGAAAGAATGATTTCTCATAAAGATTCATCAGTTTCTTTTTCTTTTTCGTCTCTCTCACTATTATTATTATTGTTGTTACCATTATTTTTCCCTTTTACAACTTAGTTTGTAAATTATCTGATTTTCCCTAACTGCACCATCTGTGTTCCCTTATGGTATCTTATTTTATTTTTATTTTATTTTATTTTATTCTATTTCATTTTATTAAACTCTCTTGATGTTCTTCAAGAGATTCCTCACACTGATGAGAATGACAATGCACAAATTTTATTACAATTACTATGATTAGAATTTTTTTCTTACACATTTGCATTGTTTTTCGAATGTACGTATGCACTGAGTCCAGTTTTGTAATAAATATATTTCTGATTCTACATTTTTTCTCCATTGTTTTATACTTGTTTATGGTATACTTTTATACCTATAACGAAACTCCTCAAATATGTATATATATGTATATATATATGCATCTATATACATATATATATATATATATATATATATATATATACATGTATATATACATGTATATACATATATATGTATATATATATATATATATATACATGTGTATGTATATATATATATATATATATATATATATATATATATATATATATATATACATGTGTATGTATATATATATATATATATATATATATATATATATACATGTGTATGTATATATATATATATATATATATATATATATACACATACACATGTATATATATATATATAATAATATTATTAGGGACAAAATCCAAAATTACAGGTAAAAAACTCAATTAAAATCAATTTATAAAAATTAAAATTAAATTGAGCCTTATAGATAAAGTATATATAAAATATATAGTTTTAGGGAAAATAACCAATTTTCAAGAACTCATCGATGAAAATCCACTATCACATATAGAAAAATTAATAATTAAAAGCACAATAAATGAGTATAATATAAAGTAAAGTAAATATCATAAGATAAATATAATAAAAAGATTACACGTGTTTCATAACCAATTTTCAAATAGAAAAGAAATTTAAATCGATTAAAATCAATTAAAATCAATTTAAATTATCGAAAATAAGTTCTATTCAAAAATATAGCTACTCGTCAGATCGTAAGTAGAACAATAATTAGATATATATCTCAACCAACAATAAGTACCAAATGAATTAATATGAAATACTTATTATATAAAGATAGAAAAATTATTAAAAAAATATCATAATATCAAAATAATAACCATTCAATAATCATCCCTTCATCCATTAATAACATGTATATTATATACAAAAAACATCTTACATAAATTATCATTGTTTTAAATTATCATTGTTTTAAATGTTTAAGTTTAAAATAATAATGAAGATAAAATTAGTACATATTTAACCGGTGTAATAGTTAAAGCTATACTATTTAAAGCTAAAGACGTTTATTTAATTATAATTAAAGATCAATTGAATAATAGAAAAATACAAGATTATTTATTTCTACAAACGTAATAATAAAAAATATGAATGAAAAAATTATGAATGGAAAAAATTATGAATGAAAAAATTAGGAAAGAAAAAATTATTAAGAATAAAAGGTTAAACTTTATATATATATACAAAGTTTTGATTTTAAAAAAACTTTAATGATATTATAAACTATAAAGATTAATAATTAATCAAATAATATTAATCAAAAATAATCGAAAATATATCAACACTATTCCAATCGAAGTTCTAATATTATGTTGAAATGAAACTATAACTTCTAAATAATTTAGTGTTAAATAAGTTATCTATTAAAATAATCTATAAAGAACCAAATGAATAGTATAAAAACAAGAATACATATTATTTTCAAATAGTAGAAAATCTTTAGCAAAGTGAAAACAGTACTTATCCAAATTTTTCCGTAATTTGAATTACTCAGTACTCTAATTTTATTCACTGTACTCTATAGACAACAGAACTAACTGTCCTCAGTATATATCTTCATTCATTGTACTCCATACAAGACACAGGTGACAACCCTCAATACTCTATTATTAGTCATCATACTTTAAGCAAATCATTGTTAACATTACTCAGTACTCTATCAGTATCATCACTGATTTGAGTATATTTCTCTGTACAATAAACATGCATGTTGTTCTCGTATTTATCAACTGTAGGGTGATATGGCAATATTAACAAATGTACAAATAAAAAATAAATGAGTCACCTCACCTAAACAAGTGACTGACGTAAATATAGAGACAGCGAAAATATTTTTAACCTACATTCATTTGTTCTCACCTGTGAGCAACTAAATGTCAAGTGAGACACACCCTACTACAGTTTGTATATTACTACGTTAATTCAAATTTTATAACTGAATAAACTTTTTTTACCTGTAAACTTAAGTTCATAAATGTATTTTAAGCTAAACTTATTCAAGAAAATTAATGTTTATTTATAGATTTTATATATATATATATATATATATATATATATATATACACACACACACACACACACACAAACAAACATATATATATATATATATATATATATATATAACTGAGAATGTCTGTCTGTCTGTAAGTGTGCATCACTAAAACTCGAGAATTACCCAACCAATTTCATTCAAATTTTACTCATGCCTTACTTAGGGTCCATGGAGTGTCATGGGCTAAAAAAATTTTCAGCTTCTTTACCTAATGCAAGCCCGGAGCAATCTCCTATCTCTTACACTGTTTTGGTATTACGTGTCAAAAGTGAAACAATAACATCTTAGTTGTAATGTGATATAATAGTTTATTTTATGACTTCAATTTCAATTCCTTTTCACCTCTTTCTCATTCCCTCCTGCCCCTCGAAACTTCTCTTCACTCTCGACATCCAAAGCCTCTACACAGTGATCCCTCACCACGAGGAGCTGCATGCACTTAAATATTTCCTTGACTGCCGACCCATCCCCCAACCCGACACCTCCACACTCGTTCGTCTGGCTGAACTTGCCCTCTCACTCAACTGCTTCTCGTTCGCAGGTGATTTCTACCAGCAGCTCTTGTAAGTGGCCATGGGAATGAGAATGGGCCCCAACTATGCGAACCTATTCGTTGGCTATGTTGAGGCCCAAATATTCTCAAGTTTCACTGGTCCCTCTTCTGAACTATATGGCCATTATACAGACGACTGTATCAGTGCCACCTCACTCTCCCGAGAACATCTAGACTCCTTCCTCTCTTTTGTCAACTGTTGAATGAAATCATAATTAACTGATCCTTCTCTACTTTCTTTTACTCAAATCCAGAAACTTTTCAGCACCATCTTGTAAGATAAATATTATTGAAGTAACATGACCTACAGTCATTTACCTGTTTCAGTCATGTGACTGCAGCCATAAGAGGCCTTAAGAGGTTTTAGTCAAACAAATCGACCCCAGGACTTATTCTTTGTAAGCCCAGTACTTATTCTATCAGTCATTTTTGCCAAACTGTTAAGTTATGGGGACATGAATTCACCAACACCAGTTGCCAAGCAGTAAGGGGGGGGGGGGGGGACAAACATAAACACAGACACACACACACACACACACACAAATATACATATATATATATATATATATATATATATATATATATATATATACACATACACAATAGGATACTTTCAGTTTCCATCTACCAAATCCACTCACAAGGCTTTGGTCAGCCTGAAGATATAGTAGAAGACACTTACCCAAGGTTCCTTGCAGTGGGACTGAACTCAGAACCATGTGTTTGGGAAGCAAGCTTCTAACCACACAAGCATGCCTATAGAGTGTAACCTATTATATGACTGGTATTTGTAAAAGTATACTTCTACCTCCTTGGGTAGCATACATACAATAATGATAATTCAACTTCTATTAAAATTCTTGGTTCTTGTACAAAAAAAAATGAAATGAATATTAATTTTCAAAGAAAAATATTTATTATCTTAAAATTAAATTAAATAAAACAAAATCCGCATTTCTATAACTCCTCCAATAAATACTCTGTCATTTACTCCTTCTCTACTGTCTCTATGATTCTTTCTCTCTTATGGTGTGTGTGTGTATGTGTTTGTGTGTGCATGTAGTGTACCTTTACTTATTGCCTTCCACCAAGTCAAGTGTTGGCACTCATCCTGAACTTCCAATCATAACTCTCTCTGTATCTCTCTTTCCCTCTCTCTGTATCTCTCTTTCCCTCTCTCTGTATCTCTCTTTCCCTCTCTCTGTATCTCTCTTTCCCTCTCTCTGTATCTCTCTTTCCCTCTCTCTGTATCTCTATTCAAAATAAAGCACAACTGGAGAAATCAACCAACCAACATTATATCAATTATTATTACACGGAGATATATTATTGATACACCTATGTAGGTAAACAGGAAGTAATATTCTAAACCACCTTAGTACATTACTGTTAGAATCTTGAAACAGACATGTCTGTCGTTTATTTTAATGATACACTAGATAACTGAGAAAATGAAATTCTTCTCTGATGCACTGACATGAGTTCAGGCATAATTTTATGACCATTAATATAAACCAACAATGGATTATGCTAAGTGTAATAGTGAGGAGTTTATGGAAGTGAAATCCATTCAAGGCACAAACAAGATTTAAATTTGTTGTCACTAAAGAAATTGTTGAAAATGAAGTGTGTATTTCATTATGTGCTGTTAGTTCTTCTCTTTCAGTTTCCCATATTTCACATATATATCATTTTTTTTTTTTATGATATAAAAATTCAACAACAAATTATAGGTGGTCTGTTTTGGTTCAGTTGTCAAAACACCCACCATGATCAATTTCAATTTCATATCCTTGTCTTGATGTGTCTCTCATTGTCTATCTCTGTTTATATAAATATATACCCCTATGCAAGAGACAGACAAACATAGAGAAGGGTTAAATACTGAAAGAGGACTAAAAACCAAAAGTTTGACATAACACAAATGTACTGCTGCCATCATCACTATCACTTTCCTCCCTCCCTCTCTATTAAGATATATATATATCTTGATGTAGGGCAATCATTCTCTATCTCTCTTTATTGTGCTATTCCTGAGGGAGGATGAATGGTTAATACAATACACACACACACCATCAAACAAGTGAAAAGTGCATAAAAGTAATTCAATATTGTCCGTATATCTTTATTCATATATTCCATTGATAATGAGGTTTTCTTTAACACAATATATTCACCTGTAAATACATGTGAGAGACATACAGAATATAGATGTATAGCAATATATATATATATATATGTACAAACACACTCCCACATTGTGAGTACAACTGATTAAACATACAAATACATATTCATCAGGAATAATCTCACAACCAAAATACAGAGACTGAACATACATCTTTCTCCCTTACTCCATCCTCCCCCATGCTATAAACTGTCATACAATAAGCTTCCCTTAGAAGCTAATGAAGGAGACTATGTAACAACTAGTAACAACAGCTAAATCTCCTTTATATCACACCCTACTATCTTCAAAAAAATGAAAGATACACTAGATAACATAGTACAGGTTACACTAGTTAAGGAGACACAGGATAGTCACAGTTAAAACACCTTTTATTATAAGTCTGCTTCATCAAGACTCACCAAGAGTTAAAAACAATGACAATGTATTCAATGAACACATTGCAAAAACGTATTCTTACTTCCAATATACATACATTCATATACTTAACAAAAAATACAATACTTATATACCTGAAGCAAGTCTACTTTGCCCATAAGGTTCCAAGTACAGTCTTTCCATACAGCATCTTAGGCAAGTGTCTTATATTTTACTATAACCTCAGATTAGCACAAGCCTTGTGAGTTAAACTGGATGGGAACTACATTAAAATGATTTGTTGGTGTTGTGTATGTTATCAATTCTACAATTCTTGCAGAATTGTAGAATTGATAATGTTGTACAAAATCCAACATAGTATTTAGTTATGCATTGGTATTTTGTCCAACAATACCAATGCCACCATTCCACTAGGATACATCTAACATACATCAACAACTCATACAACAATTGCAGGTCAATATCATAACACAACACACAGCACATATTGAAAGTTAAGAGAAGTAATTCCTCAAGCATAAAATATACTCTACTGTTTTAAGTATCTTTAACTATTAAAGAAATGTGTATTATAGATTAGGTATAGTGTGGTGGATAATTAAGCAGTTCGCTTGGCAACTATGTGGTTTTGAGTTCAGTCCCAAGGCATGGCACTTTGGTCAAGTGTCTTTTACTACAGCCTTAGTTTGATCAATATTTCTAAGTGAAATTGGTTTTCAATAATTTGATGAATTTTCCAGTAATTTCAATAATTTGTAAATTTTCAGAATAAAACTTCAGTATTATCTCCGTACATTTGTTTTAAATAATAGGCCCGAGACAAAAGATTCATACATTGATTAAAATAACATTATTATAAATATAAGTTACTATAATAATTATGCTTTAGAATAGACAGAGTATCATATGAGTACATGTTATTATTGTAAAGTCCTAACTAGAGCTCACTATTTAAGCAGCCTGATTTTTTATGTTTTTTTAATGGTTTCCACAATGTTTTCAAATGTTTTAGAAACTCTATCATTACAAATTTTTAAAAAAATACATTTATATTTATCAGGCTTTTAGAATAGCTGTCTTACATAAATCAGGATTTCTTTTTTCAGGGTTTTGTCACATTCTATAGTAATCCCACATTTCAAAACACTTGCAAAGCAACTTTCTTTAAAACTTTTTATTCCACATCTTTTTAAATATCTACCAGTACCATCATCATATCTTTAGTATTCCACATTTTGTAACACATATCATGCAATATTCCACATTTTGAAATACTTATAGTCTATATTTTTATAGAAAAAAATTTTGAAAAAGCAATCATGACCACACAAATGATTGAAATAATTAAAGGATAAGAAATATAAGAATTCATAAATCAAAATTTCTCATTCCTTGGAGTGGGGGGTTGTAGGATTTTTATGGTAAATATCAAAACAAAGAGGTTGAAGTATGAAATTTTTCTCTAAAAAGGCACATTACAAGTGTTTCAAATTGTGAAATACAATAGCATAACCAAATTTAGCTTACAATTAGTTGTGTCCCCTTTGTCGAACAATAAAAGTATGTTTCTTGTTTTGTCAAAGATTAACATTTGGTTCAAGAGCTATTTTTTGCAAGACAACAAGAAGCAGAAACCAAAGAGAAGTTAGTATTTCATTTTTGAGCAATAAAAGGGATGCTGTTGCTTCAGTTTATTAAAAAAGTTATACTTAGTATGTTTGCTGCGCTCTGTGTCATCCACAGGCAACATCTGGGTGCAAATAACCTAAATGGTGGACTTAACAAACCATTGATCTCTGTTATCAGAGTAGTAAATAAAATCAAGGCATATGCATTCAATTCCTCACTGTTTCAATAACTTTACACTGGAAACAATAAGGATTTGGAACATTTGTTGTTGCACACAGAAGTTCAATGGTTATTAAAAGGAACTGCCTGGAAGTTTCTATTCCTTTTTTTAAAACAATTACTAAATTCTTATAGGAGTCTTATTTTGTTCTTTGTAATGAACCAAAAAGCATCAAGCATGACATTGCTTATATGGCAGATATATTCACAAAGTTCAATGAAGTCAATTTGCGACTAGGAAATGAAGTTAGACCTTATCAAAGTAAGATCAGCCCTCTCTACATTTCTGTCCAAGTTACAGTTATTCAAATGTAACATAAGCCGTTGTGAGTTCTTCCAGTTTTCAAGCTTCTCTGAACTGAAGAAGGAAAAGCGCATACCAGAAAATGACATTCATGTGTATTGTTCACACCTGGATGAGCTGCACAGAGACATGGCTGATAGATTTCAGGAAATTTATTTTTGATTAAAATACCAGTCTGCGTTGATACCTAGATATCGGTAATAAGGAAACAAGAATAGTGGAAGAACTCGTTTCACTTTAAAATGATCTTGAGCTGAGGCCAAAGTTCAAAAAATTATATCAGGATTTTGTATTGCAAAAGGACATTTCTGACTGCTACTCTGCACTGTGTAACAGTCAAAAATGTACCTTATTGCCTTCCTAACAATATATTTTGTAGAGCAAGGCTTCAGTACAGTTGCCCAGCTTCTCTCTAAACAAAGAAACAGATTGAAAATTATTGAACGCAGGGATCTAAGACTACTTCTTAGTACCTTTCCGCCTGATATCAAGAAGCTGATATCCTTGCACAATGTACATCCATCCCAATAAAAATATAAAAACAACGTAATTACAGGTGGGATGTAAATTTGCTCTCTCATATGGTAAAAAGAGCAAAATAATGGGTTAACTAGGTTATGCTTTATTTGTGAAGTACAGTTGTTTTGAATTCACAATAGAAAGCGATTTGTTTGTGGTGGTGTGTGGTAAGGGCACTAGAAATGTGACCAGTGTGATGGTGAGGGGTCCAAAAAATGTCTGGAGACTACTGAACTAGAGCAACAAATGATAACAACCACAGTATTTAGTCTGAGAAGCTCAGCCTATGGTTTTATAGTTTAAGCATTTTCTGTCTCAGATCAGTGATGTCTGTGTATTTGATATTTAGTTTGAACTTTATAAGTCAATATCTTACAATTACATTCTTTATAGGCCAATGTTTGTTGGGAATATCTGGGCAGGGAGAAAGTTCCAGAACACTGGTAATTCTGGTTCCATTGGACTGGGAGAAGTGTTTGAGGAAGAGTGATAGAAGTAATGGGAGGATGGTGCATGAAGTGAACTTGAGCAAGTAGGGTATTTAGGTTGTTAGTTCAGTGATGTAGTAGTGACCAGTGGAGGATATGCAAATCAATTGGCAAATGATTTGTGATTAAAAGCTTGGAAACCAGCTGGATGGACTCTTGTTTTAACAGATTCTAGAACACTAGATCCCAATTCCAGGTCTGTGAACTCATGGGGTTCAATGAAGTAGTACTGGGGGGGGGGTCTTTAAACTGAGTTCCAAATATGTTGAGTAGAGAGACTTTTCAAAATCCTAGGGTCTGTAAAAAAATTCATTTAAAGAAAAGGTGGTTTAGCTAGTGAAACGGCTACTGATATATTATCTTAAGTATATGAACTGCATTTTACTGAAGATCTACTGTGCATGTACGTGCATGTGTGTATACATGCTTAGCTTCAAGCTCTTGCTTGGTGTGGCTGAGTTCATTCCAAGTTAGTGGTCCCAGAAGTGTCATCATGCATAGAGTCAACCAGGTCCACTAGTGCTCTCCATTGCTGGTGGTCCCATACCAACCCCTCTGCATCCTCCAAGGATGTATTGAGTAGATTTACTTTGTTTGTTACAACATAGTTTGTTATTTATAGACACCCACTTCATGTTACAGAACCATAGTGTTCCTGAAAGTCTTGCTGTAGTGTGAACTTCCTATGAATTCAAATATTTTTTTTCCCACTGACTCACCAGTTACAGGCAAATCAAATGAACAAGGAACCAATGAGAAAATATATTTTGTATTACAACAGAATTTGCAATGCTGATGACTGTAGATATCATTATTGTGTTTTTCCTCCATACTGGCCTGAAGGTGTGTGGCCTAGAGGTTAAGGTGTATCACTCACGATCACAAGATCATGGTTTCATTTCCTGGACTGGGAGGTGCATCTTACTATGATAATTTTTTTGCTTCTGACTACTCACTTCATCTTTAGTGTTTATTTGCAATATTACATCAATCATAGAGCATGGCTTTTATTTAGCAAGCTACAAGGCAATCCCACCAATGTCAGTGCCACTAAAAATCATCCATTACTCTCTGCTCGTGGGGGTAAATCAAATCACCCAGAGAAAATACAGGTCTTGAGAGCATTCTTTAGTCTTGCTGGTGAAAGGCAACACCTCTAGTGCTGGTGCCTCAACAAAAAATTCACCCAAAACACTTTGTACAGTGGTTGGTGTTAGGAGGGGCATCCAACCACTGAAACCATGCCAAAATTGAAGTGACACTGCTTGTACGACAATGACACATATCTGCACATATCAAGTGATGTCAAGACAAGGAGACACAAACACATACGCAAACACACACACAAACATATATGTACATAAGCAAAGTTTAAGTTAGTTGAAATATATTTGTGACATTTCAACTGCTAAAAAGCAAATTCATTGCAGTTACTGTGGAAAAAGATTCTCTCATATGGTAAAAAGGTGTAAAAACACCATATCTGTCCAGTGTCACTGCCTATCAGGATTCCCAGACATTGATGTCTCTAGCTCCTTAGTTTTTGTTAATGGGAAATACCTAAAAGAGGCAAGTCTGGATAGACCTTTTCAAAGCAGAGCTTCAGATAAGATACAGTCAACAACATTGACTGATTTGCACCAGTAGACTGCCATGGTCATGGAAATTACTGTAATAGCTGTGCTATGCAGTGTTTAGGCATAAGCAAAGTTTAGGTAAGGCATGTTCACTGAAGTTAATGTGGAGAAAAATTCTCTCTTATGGTAAAAAGGTGTAAAAACACCATATCTGTCCAAGCTTCTTTCAGTTTCTATCAACCAAATCCATTCACAAGGCTCTGGTCAACCTGAGACTATAGTAGAAGACACTTGCCTATGGCGCCATGTAGTGGAACTGAACTTAAAACCATGTGACTGAGAAGTAAACTTTTTAACAACACAGACACATCTGCACCTACAGATCCCCACCTGTAGCCATTGATAGCAAGAAAAACAAATCTAAAATAATGAAGATGACAATTAATAATTTACATCTAAACTACATTACAAGTATTTTCATCTCTAATCATCAACAAGTGTCTTACTCATGGATAGTATAACATAGTCCCAGGGAGGATTTGAACAACAAATCTATATCTCTAAACCAACAGTGAGTGACACTCTTAATCAACTGATCATTAGTGTATGTCCATGCAAGGTTTTTATCTTCACAGATACATATCAACAATGACTGGTCTTGAAATTCCAGGCACTTAATCAGTATACAGGTTTGTGTCCAAGTAGCCTTAATAAATTATGCTACAGCAACAGAAAAGCATATCTTATGAGAAATTGCCTTGAACTATAGTTCTTTGTAGAGATTAAAATCACGTACACAACCCAACCTCTGTCTTATCTGATCTTTCGACAGAAGAACAGTATGAATATGTAAACAAGAGAGGATGATAAAGAAGCATATATCATGGTTTTGTTAATAGTTTTAGGTAACCATGTAGTTGCAAAGAGAGACATACAACTCTTTTATACAATACAATTCTTATATGTATGTGTGTGTGCAGAAATATATGTATGAATATCCATATAAACACCCAATATACATATATATATATAATTCTTTTATCTGCTTCAGTCATTCGACTGCGGCCATGCTGGAGCACTGCCTTGAAGGTTTTAGTCAAACACATCAAAAGCAATACACTTTGTTACATCTGGTACTAATTCTATTGGTTTTCTTTTCCAAACTGCTAAGTTACAGGAATGTAAACAAACCAACACCAGTTGTCAAGTGGCAGTCAGGTCTCACTCGCACACACACAGATATATATATATATATATGTGCATACACATACATATATATACATATAGTATATATAGCATATCTTGTGTGTATATAGGTGTATGACTGATACTGCCTAGTTAGACCTCAACATAGATCATCATCGGCCAGCATGCCACTAGTATGGTGGTTTGGTCATTACTATACTCAGTAGTATTACCTGTTACGATATACAGAGGAAATGTAGGACAAATTATGATGGATACAAATTTATATCATTTGTTCTTCACCAAGATTTCAGCCTTGTGGTTATTTGTAATGTCAGCATTGGATGTTCAAAGTGCAACTGGATGCTGATCCACAACAAATCGTCATGGGCATGTACTCTATTGCATTATGTTAGCTCAAATACAAAGATGTGTGTAACATAGTGCAATAAAGTGTTCCCTGAAAGATCTATTCAGGTCTAGCATCTTATTCCACTTTAAAGATACAGTGAAATGGTTGCAAATAGCCACAACAGTGAAATGTATGCAGAAAACAAATTATATAAATTTGTGTTTGTCATAATTTCACACACACACACACACACGCATGTGTACACATGTATAAATGTGTGTGTGTGTGTGCGTGTGTGTGTGTATATATATATATATATATATATATATAGTGGGAGATATAAATAATATCAAGTTCAGAAATACATAAATGAACATAAATTAAGAAGAGAAAATAAAATAGAAAAAAAGAAATAGAAAGAAAAAAATAGAAAAAAACAGAACCAAATGCATAAAGAATGCAAAAAGAAAAAACACTTTTAAAGTTAGAAAACAAAGAGAGACTTGAAATTGTCATACCTCCAGAAGGTGCATAAGGAACTGGCCTGGCTGGATTTGAGGCAAAATCATTTCTGAAATTCAAAGAAGAATTATTGCTGTTTAATGGTTGTAACACAGGAACCGCTCCAGGCAGTTGATGTCCACGAACACCCATATTTTGTTGGAAGTGTCTAGCAATAATCCAAAGTGTAAGAAGTTAGGAAAATGTTTTCTTTTGAATAAAAAAAAAATAATGTATGTACTGTCAGTTGATCTATGAAGCAAGCTGGGAACTTTAATATAAAGATATATATATATGAATATATATAAATGTGTATATAAGTGAGTGTTTATGAGTTTGTATTTACGTGTGTAAGTACGTGAAGCTTTTATGTCTTTGAATTATTTTTTTTCTCCCTCTGGACAAATAGCAGACTCACTAGGTGTAAAAACAGGTAAGACAGTCAGAAAATGTAAATAAGAAGTATAATAATGAGTTGGAGGGAATGAAGAGGAAAAGAAGGAGGAGAGGAACAGGTTGAAGGAAGAGATTGAGAAAGAAAGAAAAAAAGAAAGAAAGAAAGAAGGAAGGAAGGAAAGAAAGAAATGAAAGAAAGGAAGGGAAAAAGAAAAAGAAGGAAGGGAAAAGCAGACATCAAATAAAAATACCATGTGACTACATTTGAAAAGGAGAGGGAGTAATAACAACAAAAATGGGTAGAATGACAGAGGTTTTGTTTCTTTACGTCACTGTGTCTGGTGAAAGGATGTAGTCCTATAATAGAATTGTGTGTGTGTGTGTGTGTGTGTGTGTATATATATATAGGTGCATTCTGAATAGCGAATTAGCAACAATAGTGAATATTACAAAGGATGCATGTACAGGTGTGTATGTATGAGTGTGTGTGTGTATGTGTAGACACACACACACACACACTATATATGCACTCAAGACAGCATTATTTATTGTTTCTATTGCCAGTTTCCATTGTATGGTAACCCACCCATCTGAAACTGTATTCCTTTTTCAAATTCTATTTAAAAACTATTCAATAATTCTTTTTACCAGTTTGTGTGTGTGTGTGTGTGTGTGTGTGTGTGTGTGTCCATGCACACACACACACACACACACAGATGTGGCTATGTAGTTTTGAGTTCAGTCTCACTGTGTGTCATCTTGGAAAAGTGTCTTCTATTACAGCTCCAAGACAACTAAAGCCTTGTGAGAGGATTTGATAGTTGGAAACTGAAAGAAGCCTATTGAAAATGTGTGTGTGTGTGTGTGTGCGTGTTTCCATGCGCACACACACACACACACACACACACACACACACACACACACACACACACACACACACACACACACACAGATGTGGCTATGTAGTTTTGAGTTCAGTCTAATTGTGTGTCATCTTGGAAAAGTGTCTTCTATTACAGCTCCAAGACAACCAAAGCCTTGTGAGAGGATTTGATAGATGGAAACTGAAAGAAGCCTATTGAAAATATATGTTTGTGTGTGTATGTGTAAGAGTATATGTTTGCGTCTCTTTGTCTCAAGACCGATCAATTGAGGCATTCTGATGAATGGAAAGGTATCCAACTGTGGATAATCAACCTCAATAAAGTTTGTCCAACCCATGCAAGCATGGAAAAGCAGGTATTAAAACGATGATGATAATTATATGTACATATATTACACATTTACAAAAACTTACGCACATGGTTCTGGGTTCAGTCTCACTGCATGGCACCTTGGGTAAGTGTTTTCTACTCTAGCATCAGGCTGACCAAAGCTTTGTGAGTGGATTTGATAGATATAAACTGAAAGAAGCCCATCATCTATCTGTGTGTGTGTGTGTGTGTGTGTGTGTGTCTGTCTGTCTGTCTGTCCTGCCATCACCACTTTACAAGTGTTGGTTAGTTTACATCTCCGTAACTTAGCAGTTCAGCAAAAGGAACCAAATAGAATAAATACCAGGCTTTAAAAAAAAAATAAGTCCTGGTGTCAATTTGTTTGACTAAAACCCTTCAAGGCAGTGTCCCAGCATGGCTGCAGTCAAATGACTGAAACAAGTAAAAGAATATAATTCATCCTCATCTTTTAATGCCCATTGTCCATTCTGGCATGGGTTGGACGGTTTAACAGGAGTTTGCCAGCTCGAGGGCTACCCTGGCCCCAGTTGTCTTTCTGCTTTTATGTGGCATCAGCATGGGTGCTTTAAGGAGACACTGACATGGATGCTTCTACATGACACCAGCATGAGCACTTCTATGTGGAACTGGCACAGGCACTTCTATGTGACACCAGCACGGGCACTTCTACAAGGTACCAGCATGGGCACTTCTATGTGGCACCAGCACAGGCACTTCTATGTGGCACCAGCATGAACACTTCTATGTGGAACTGGTACAGGCACTTCTATGTGACACCAGCATGGGCACTTCTACATGGCACCAGCATGGGCACTTCTATGTGGCACCAGCATGGGCACTTCTATGTGGCACCAGCATGGGCACTTCTACATGTCACTGGCACAAGCAATTTTATGTGGCACCAGCAAAGGCACTTTTATGAGACACCAGTACAAGCACAGGCATGGGTACTTTTACATGGCGCCAGCACCCACAAGCCCACAAGACTTGGATTTCTTGGTTGCAAGAAGAGTGTAAAGGATATGCTTGTATGCATAGACAGCAATGATTTTACTTAGCTTGGCATGTCGTCTCAAACACAGCAAACCACCTAAAGTCTTGGTCCGTTGTCATCTCCTCCATGAGGCCCATTCTATGGAGATCCTTTCTCACCACTTCATCCCATGTCTTCCCAGGTCTGCCCTTTCCACACTTCCCTCCACAATTAAGGACTGGCACTTCTTGATGCAGCTGTCGACATCCATACCCATCAAGTAACCATATCAGCATGTCTTCTCTCTTGCACACTACATCTGATGACCCATATGCCCAACTTTTTCTCTCAAATCACTTACACTCTATCGTATATGCACACTGACATTACCCGTCCAGTGGAGCATACTAGCTTTATTTCTTTCAAGCTTTTGCATGTCATCAGTAGTCACAGCCTCTGTCTTACTGCCATGTAGCTTAGCTTTTCATATTCAGGCATCATACAATTTGAGGAAGAGGCCCTTTGTTACCAACAAAGGTAGCAGCTATATATTTTTTATCTTTTACTTGCTTCAGTCATTTTTCTGTAGCCATACTGGGTACCACCTTGAAGGACTTAGTCAAACAGACTGACCCCAATGCTTATTTCTATTAAGTTTGATACTCATTTACTGGTCTCTTTTGCTGGACTGCTAAGTTATAAGAATGTAAACAAACCCACACCAGTGATGGTGTGGGACAACACACACACACACACACATAACAGGCTTCTTTCAGTTTCCATCTACCAAATCCACTCACAAGGCTTTAGTCGGCCAGAGCTATAGTAGATGATGACACATGGTGCCATGCAATGAAGCTGAACACAGAATCTTGTGGTTGAGAAGCAAATTTCTTATCACAAAGCTATGCTCAATATCTATCTGTTTATCCATCTGTTTGTCTGTATACATACATACTCATATTTTTACATACATACATTTATATACACACATTCATTCACACACACACACACACACAACTGGAAAACGGCTCTTAAATTATGATCATCCTGCTACTGTAGTTTATTTTCCTGAAAGAAAATCTCTTCATAGATATGTTCTGTTAAAATGACAACAAATATCAAAGTGAAATAAGCATCATCACAACAATGACTAATGGAAGCATTAAACATGCTTTTGCCTTTCCTGGGGGTCATCAATAATATACACCAATTTGTCACATGCTTGAATGGAATTCACACTTTGATACACAGGAGTAGTGAATAACACTTTCACTGATATTACTGAATGCTTGCTAGGCTGTAAAAAAACTCAACAAAAACAACTGAAACAACATTAAATTTAAATAGCCATTTGTATATCATACTAAACATATATACACCACAAAAAGGCCTGTATATGAATGCAGTCTAATGAGACATGGTTACTAAATGCAGTGACTGTGTGAAGTTTGAAAAGAAATAAAGTAAGTATGCTCTGCTGAAATGTGTAATTTTAATCTGTTGGTGGTGTTGGTAGAGGTGAAATAAAAATTACATGAAATATTACTAATTAGATTTCACAGCCGCTCACCTGGATCCTTGCCTTGAGTAAGGAGCATCAATATGTTGAAAAGAATCAGCTTTCAGAAAGGCATCTCTCCTCCCATCACTGTATCCGAAAGATTCCTCGGATGGCATATAACCATCATATCCACTGAAACATATACAGAAATGTGCAAATGATCAGTGTGTTATACAAGACAGCAGAAATGTAGGTGAAACATCAAATAACAAAATAACAATAATAAAAATACTGAAATGTTACCTTGAAAATATTCAATTAGTTTTCATTATTGAAAATCCTTCCTACGCTGGCCCCAGTAAGCAAAAAAACAATCACTGAATGTTGTTGTTGTTCTTAAATTCTAAAATTTTTGTAGGGATTTCACTGTAAGAATTCGCATCAGAAATTTGAGAGTATGAAGAAATCCTCTTAGCCCAATATAAAAATCATAGAAATATAACTATTACATCAATTAATATAAAATCTGCTGATACATTATGACAAAAGTGGTGTACATTTTGAATGTGAGTTTTGTATTGTTGTTGATCGTTACCTGTTGTCATGTTACTTTCACCTACCAAAGTAGGTTGAATTTAGTTGATTATATGTATTTTCATATATTTACAAGATATTAATTCGTGGGTGTTGATTCCCTAACTAAATCATTAACAAACAATCTATATATATAAAAATGAGAATGTGTGTCTGTCTGTCTGTCTGTGTGAATCCCTAAAACTCGAGAACTACGCAACCAATTTCATTCAAATTTTACACATGCCTTACTTAGGGTTCCAGTTGTGTTTTAGTCAAAAAAAATTATTAACTTCTTGCAGAGTTCGAGCACACGGCAACATAATATCTCCTCCACTATTTAAGTATTACGTGTCAAAAGTGAAACAAAAACACTCATGTCAAATACTTTCAATTTAAAAATGAAACTATTCCACTAACTGAAACAATCACATTTCGATACTGTAGTGACAGATACTTTCACAAAGAGAGAAAGAGAGAAAGAGAGAGACAGAAAGAGAGAGAGAGAGAGAGAGAGAGAGAGACAAAGAGAGAGAGACAAAGAGAGAGAGAGAGAGAGAGAAAGAGAGAGAGAGAGAGAGATGTATATGCATACATCGTATATGTATATATATAGATCTATACATACATGTATATGTATACATATGTGTAGATGTATATATATATAGATGTACATGTAATATGTACACATATATACATATATACATGCATACAGATATCTATACATATATACACCCATCACACACACATACACATGCACACAAACACACACATTAGTCATTTGTTTTCTTATCCAAAACTACGTCAAAAGTACTGAATGGATCTTTATGAAATTTGGAAATTATATTCTTTGCATAACGGCCATAACTCCCATGAAAATTCATATATTTTTGATGTTGATGAAATTTTAACCCGAACATAACAGATGAGCATTATTTAGAAAATGATGTCACACGTTATCGAGGCTACCATTCTTTCTGGATGTGCAAAAGGGCATGACGTCTTTATTCCAAGAATTCCTCTTACTCCATCAGGAGCAGACATTCCTTTTACATTCAGAAGACTACAATTCCCCCTTCGTGTGACTTTTGCCATGTCCATAAACAAATATCAGGGTCAAATACTGTCTGTAGCTGGTCTTCTCTTGGAAGAGCCCTGCTTCTCACATAGACAACTGTATGTTGGCTGCTCAAGAGTGGGCAGCAACAAAAAACCTATTTGTATATGCTCCACAAGGGAAAACAAGGAACATAGTTTACAATGAGGTGTTATAATCACAACAGCAAGAAAGTATGTACATGATCACCTTCTTTTACGAAACTTCATTGACTTTCATATATTTATATTGATATACATATATATACGTGTGTTTGGGTGCGTGTGTGTATATACATCTCTATATATAAAGATGATGTGTAGTCTAGACGGCGTTTTTAGATTTCATTATTCTCTTTAACCCGGGCAACGCCGGGTATTTCTGCTAGTTATCAATAAATCATTAATAAATAATATCACAGAATTCTAACTGACCACTTAAGGTATTATTAAGCCCCACCACTAAACTTGAAAATCAAAGGGATAAAAATGATCCATAAAAATGTACTTCATAAAAAGCAAAAACCTAACCACACATAGTACAAATAGAGAGCTTTGTTAAAGAAAGTTCTTTCTGAAATGAAGCCAAACTTTGTTCCTAACACAAAAGGGTTCTTAGTTCCAAGCAACACAATTCGAATAGGGGTTTCATGTGGTTTAAGATTTGGCAACAGCTGCAGATATCTGCAGTAAAGGACTTTAATAGTGGATGCTAAGCAGGCCTAGAACATCACATTTTTATCTCTTTTCTCAGATCAGTACAAACAAGATCACACTTTCCAATGTGCTCTCCATTAAAATGGTAGAGTATGAATTTGAAGGACAATCAACAGCTACTTGCAGCAGGTCCAGAATAAATGCAGTCTCATTTGTATATGTGGATGGGGGTATCCATTTGAATACGAGTTCTTCAAATATTTACAATAATATATTACTATATGCATAAGTCAGAGAACCATGCAATAAAACTATATTACGACATTACA
Organism: Octopus bimaculoides; assembly: GCF_046866305.1. NCBI lineage: Eukaryota > Metazoa > Mollusca > Cephalopoda > Octopoda > Octopodidae > Octopus > Octopus bimaculoides. Next base: position 24,920,826 of record NC_142938.1, on the reverse strand, counting down.
TAATGAATATGAGATTTGTAGTTATTCAACCTGACAAAAAAAACAGCAGCCCATAGATTTCCTCAAATCACATTCTACAATCTTAAAAATGTGGAAGGACACTTAGGATAATGTCAGTCAAGATACACTGTGTCTAGATAAAAGCTGGGATGTTTATAGCTAGAATGCCCTGTAGTCATAGATTTATTCAAACAGAATTTACCAAGGGCAAAACAACAACAATGGAGGTCTTTTGTTTATACCTTATCTAACTCAATCTATACAGAAAGGAATTCTAAAAGATTTCTTTCATCTATAAATATACAGTCTTGAAAATCAATTTAAAAAAATCAATAGCTGAAAGAAAAAATTCAGAAAAGAAAGCATTTCGACTGCACAAATTTATTTGAAGACAGTAGTTGTGAAGTTAATCATTCTAACATTAACTTGTCTGGGACTGTAACTGGTTCTATAAAATAAACTTTCTTTTTAAAGTGATCTAATTTAAAAACCTTCTCTCAAAACCCCATATTAATATATGTTCCACCAGCATGTTCCTCTAGCATTTAAACCAACCATATCCAGCCCAAATATTCTTACTGTTTTATGTTCAAACTGGTCGAGTCTGGCCTCTCACACCAATCCTATAATGTCATTCTAAAAATAAAGTCACATCATTGAAATTTCAAACCTATGAGATAATGTAAGATTAATTCAAAACTATGTGAATAAATAAGCATTACATTTCATAATCTAATCTGAATGCTAAAGGGTTAATGACATCAAAATTATTTTACTAAATTCTTCATTATTTTCAGTATTAATGGAAACAAAGTCTGTGTATTTCTACTGAAATATGGTAATGAAAGGGTTAATGTCTTCAACTGGACTGAGACCACACAGAGGTACCACCTCAAATACCCTAACAATTTCATTCCCACAGCATTGGTCTGCCTCAGGCTATAGATGCCATGTAGTGGGATTGAAACTAAAGCCACATGGTTGCAAAGCAAATTCTTTTTAACTATATAGCCATGCCTGCAACTATAGTGTTTGTGTTTTGATTTGTGTAACCCTTTAACATTCAGATTTCTTTGTCAAATGTATTACTTATTTATTACCTCCACCATAATGAAGGCGGGGGTATTGTTTTCAGTCGTATTTGTTTGTTTGTCCATGGACAAAATATCTCAAGAACCACTGGATAGATTCAGATGAAACTTTCAGGGATGTTTGGCCTTGTGACTGGCACAAACTGATTAAATTTTGGGATCAATCTGGTACCGGATTCTGGATTACTTTTCCTGTTTTTACTAAATTTTTGAGAGCAGTCAGGTTCATTTTTAGTATTCTTGTTAGTGAGAGCAGTTGAGTTCATTTCAGATATTCTCATTTTAAAAATCATCTCTGGCTAATCATTGAGAGGACGTTGGTGTTGCCATGGCAGAGGTTTGTGCTCTCTGTGTGCTCTTGCTCACATAGTTTTCAATTAATCATGCATTATTTTCTAGCTTCAAAATTTCAATGGTGTGTTTGTATATTTTTAAAATGACATCACAGGGTAGGTGTGAGAGACCAGACCCAGCCAGTTTGAACATAAAACAGGTAGAATATTTAGGCCAGCTATGGCTGGATAAATGCTTGAGAGTTAAATACTGTTTATATAATAAGCAGTGACAATGATAAAAATAGGAACTTCTTAACCACACAGCAATTTTTGCATCAATATTAACTGTAATTGGGTTCATCTGAATATACTGAATTCAAAATGTAGGGGGACATAATTAAATACTGGCACTTCACCCTTTTTATTGCTTAATCAACCTGAAATACAGGGTGAGCAAAGGCCAACGAGAAACAAGCCTGTGTGTAGTCACTCAACCTGCTAGAAATAGCAGCAGCCAAATCTCATCTCTCACATAAGCTAATGTCCTACATACACTATTTGTCTATGCCTGGGCTACCAGCTCTATTAAGACCAACTTGAGCCAAACAACAATAGTTTGACTTGCTAGAAATAGCAAACAAATACAGTTTGGTCGTAATCAAAAAGAAAAAAAAGAAACATTAGAAAATATAATCCTCAATATACAAAATGACATGATGGTCATGGCTGGGATACCTATGGTCAAAGGTTTGATGTGGGATGAGTTAGGGCTAAATAATAACATCAGATATAATAATGAAATAACTGATAGAATTTTATATATATTACACACAGGCAGGTCTGTGTCAAAGAATACATACATAACAGTCCTCTTTTTTATAATCATTTACTGAATCTGAAGGAAAGAGCAAAGCCTATGATTCTTGCTAGCTCCCTGAGACTAGTTAGATTGACACCATTAATATATGGGAATAGTGTAAGGATAGGTCACAGAAATTTAGAGGCCTGGTCTTGATGCTTACAACAGAGCCTCGTCTTTAATGAATCACACTTCATTAAAATTTCTTTGGTCATTACATTGATAAATTATATTTGAAAAATTTGAAGGTAGCAAAGAGAATAAAGGTGACAGAGTTACAGAAATGGTAGAATACTGAATAACCAAACTCAGCTTTACCTTTCTTCCAGTTCCAGTAGGGCAACTTAATCATATAGTGTCATTGTTTGACATTAGCTCTCCCAACTAGTGTGTGTCCATTTCTATATATGATGCTGTAAATCAGCATTATATATCGCCATACCTGTGTTCATAAGAAATTTGCTTTCGAACAACATTGTTTCAGGTTCAGTCCCACTAAATGACACCTTGGATATGTCTTCTACTATAATCCCGGGTTAATCAAAGCCTTATAAGTTTGATTGCTGACATAGAAACTGGTAAAATCCCATGGTATATCATACACACACTCATATATATAATATACATATATATATGTGTATATATATATATATATATATATATATATATATATATATATATATATATACACACACACACACACACACACACTCAAGAAGACCTATCCACTACAACAGAGTTGCTACTGATGCTGGTACCACATAAAAACCAACCAGTACACTCTGTGGAGTGGTTGGTGTAAGAAAGGGTATCCAACCATAGAAACCATGCTAGAACAGACAATGGAGACTGGTTTGACCCCTGGTCTTACAAGCTCTGTTGGTACCGTTCAGCCCATATCAGCATGGAAAACAGACATTAAATGATGATGATGATGTATATGCATGTACATATATGTGTGTGAAGGGGTGTTAATATCCCCTTGTCTTTACATTGCATGATAGTTTTAAATGAATATCACCATCATACAAGCTATGTCCTTTGCTTCCATGAAAACATCTGGCTGTATGAAAATATTGACTTGCTTAGAAACAATTAAGGGTAAGCAGCAGAAGGGCATCCAGCCATAGAAAACCTGCCACAACAAATTCTATCTGACTTATGTGAACATGGAAAAGTGGTTGTTAAAATGATATTGATGAAGATGATGATGACATCTGTGTGTGTGTGTGTGTGTGTGGTGTATGAGTATGTGTATTAGAGTCACCTTGTCTTGACATCACATGACAATTGTAATCAAGCATCACTATCATAGAAGCAGTGTCCTTCATTTCCACTCTTCAAGGTAAACTCATCCAGTCATAAAGAAATATTACCTACTTGGAAAAAGGTGAAGGTTGCTGAGAGGAAGAGTATCCAGCCATAGAAAATCTTCTGCAATGAATTCTGTCTAATCCAGGTAAGAATACAAAAGTGGGCATTAAAACAATGCTGATGGTTTATTACCTTCAGTTTTAAACCCAGTGACTCAGTTTGTCTTTGACTTCTAACGACAGCAACACTAGCTGTCACACTGCGTCTTCAATGATTTGATATCTGGTTTCAACTTTGACCAACTGATACTAAATTTATCAATAGATACAAATTCAAACCCAGCTAACCAATGGAAGTGTAGTTAGTGCACTGAAAAATTGTATTCTCAACACACAAACAGGATGCATTGTAGGTTTATTGGCTCAGTAAAATACATTTCTCTACAACTAGTTGATAGGTCTGTAGACATTGTACCTTTAACATAACAATGGGTTGATTCTGTTGTTGTTACTCTTTAAACCAACTTATAGTTCTATGGAATAGTACCTGCTTTCTGTTTAGACTGCCTTCATTACAACAAATTCTATGTATGTAGGACATATTCTAATAGGTATACAAAATTTAGTGCTACATTTATCTTTTATCTATTTATTCTATCTGTCTGTCTGTCTATCTATCTAAGTGGAGGCGCAATGGCCCAGTGGTTAGAGCAGTGGATTTGCGGTCATAGGATCATGGTTTCGATTCCCAGACCGAGCGTTGTGTTTATCGAGTGAAAACACCTAAAGCTCCACGAGGCTCCGGCAGGGGATGGTGGCGAACCCTGCTGTACTCTGTCACCACAACTTTCTCTCACTCTTACTTCCTGTTTCTGTTGTGCCTGTAATTCAAAGCGTCAGCCTTGTCACACTGTGTCACACTGAATATCCCCGAGAACTACGTTAAGGGTACATGTGTCTTTGGAGTGCTCAGCCACTTGCACGTTAATTTCACGAGCAGGCTGCTCTGTTGATCGGATCAACTGGAACCCTCGACGTCGTAAGCGACGGAGTGCCAATAACAACTGTCTGTCTATCTAACTTTGTGCTTGCTTCTTTGTCAGCCACAAACATGTGCATGCCCAACACACTCACCAACATAGATGCACACACACATATAAAGTATAAATACTTTGTATTTATAGTAACAAAAGCCTGACAAAAAACAAGACATACCTGGAGTGTGGAGGGTATGCCATTGATGAGGTAATGAATAGCGATAAAAGAACTTTGACAAACTAGCTGATTGGTTGATTCATCAAATGATTAATCAAGCAATCAATTAGTTAATTGGTTAGCTAACTGACTAACAATAACTGTTTCAAATTTAGGTACAAGGCCAGTAATTAGGAGGGAAAAGGCTTTAATCAATTACATCAACTCAATACTTGATAAGTATTTTCTTTTTATCAACACTAAATGGAAAAGTCAACTTAAGTAGGATTTGAACTCAGAGCATAAAGAGTCAAAGCAAATGCTGCAAGGTATTTTTTACCAATGTTCTAACAATTCTGCCAGCTCCCTGTTTTTATTTTTATTTTATTTATTTTTTATTTTTTTTTATTTTTTGTGAATACAATAATCTTTTCTACTATAGGTACAAATCCTGAAATTTCGGAGTAGGGGGCGAGTTGTATATATCAACACCAGTGTGTAACTGGTACTAATTTCATCGATCCCAAAAGGATAAAAAGCAAAGTTGACCTCAATGGAATTTGAACTCAGAACATAAGGACAGACAAAATGCCACTAAGCATTTTGCCCGGCGTGCTAACGATTCTGCCAGCTCACCACCTTTTCTGCCAGATACAATAATAAAAAGAAACTGTGTTTCTTATTGGCAAAATTACTCCACCACAATCCAACAATATGTACTAAAAGTCACAGATTATCTGAACAGTTATTCATCTATTTATATTTACCATTCTGCAGAGAATGAGTACTGAGGATCAGCAAGATTGACCATGAAACAAACAAGTCAGTAGTCAAGGTAACAGCCACAGAAAGAGAATTTTCAGCAATTGTCAAGAAGAGAAAGCTGTAGTGTTTTGGTTACGTCATCAGGACTCAGAACTTCATTACCCACATCTTAGAGGGAAGAGCCAATGGGAAATGAGGAAGAGAGAGACTAAGATGAGGAAACACTAGATATACAACCCCAAAGAATAGACCAGAAGACATCTGGCTGAATGCACAACTATGGCCAGAGACAGAAATCAGTGGAAAGAGATTGTGCATGTGTCCATGGTGTATGCATCTTCCGACACATTCATCATTATTGGTTTTATGACCATTGTTTGTTACAAATACATAATAGTTATGTCTGCGATACTGTTATTTTTCACTACTGATATATCAATACTGACAAATAATAGCTGTAGTGCATGGCTGTTATTTGTTATTATTTACATATGCAAGTTATGCCTGCAATATTGCTATTATTTTTCATGCCTGTCACATGCAATGCTATTAATTTTCCTTGCTCTAACTTCTTTGGTGTCCCTGTTTATTTACTGAACTGCAATCATGCTGAGACCCAGCTTCCTTTTGTTCCTCCCCCCCCCCCGCCCCTTCCTCCAGTCAATTATATCGATCCCAGTAATTAATGTTGGTATTTCTTGCACTGATGTTTATCAGATACAAAAGGCAGTAGTGTAAAGGGAGATAACTTAGTCACACAGACACTGCAAACCTGTTTGAATGTCTGAGCGTTTATTCACACAATGTTGATATAAAAGTGTGTATGAGAGTCCTCAGAATGTAGCGTTTGCCAGTGTGATTCACTTCTTTTATTCTTAAGCGTACCAAAACCAATTGCTTAATGTAACTGTGGGCTATAGAGATGAATAAGCAAAAGTCTACTGGACATAATAATAGTTATTTATAATAAAATATTGAAAACAAAGCAAAATATCACTGACAATTACCACAAACTTACAAAAAAATTGCCAACAGTATGTTTGTTTGCAATTATGTGAAGGAGTCATATCATTTCATTATACCATCTTCCACAGCAAAAAGAACCCACATCTGATATGTCTTACATTATTTAATGACTGTGTTACGTTTAAGAAATATTTTTTGATTAGCTAAATTAAAATTCTCCTAGAAAGACATTCATCTACCTATCAGTTATTTGCTAAAAACTACAAGCATTACATTTTGTATAACAATTCTCTTGACCAAAATATGAGCTGTACAGTTAATCTGAAAGAAGATTAAACTGAGATATGGTACTTATATAATGTAATTTATATAAGACAAATTTATAGTTTTATACTTTATTCCAGTTTATGGACAGAATGTTGTATTTACTTGCATAGAATCATACATTTTTCCCCAACAAAATCACTTTAAAATGTCTTTTAACAAGTATATGATGAAACACTAATTTTTTTTCCAACAAATACAGGTCTTATCATCATCCTTTAACATCTGTTTTCCATGCTGGCTGGTTGGATGGTTTAATCACAGCAGACAAGCAGGAGAGCTGCACCAGGTTCCAGTCTAATTTGGCTTGGATTCTACAGCTAGATGCCCTTCCTAACACCAACCACTTCACAGAGTGTGATGGGTGCTTTTAAAGTGGCACTGGCACAAGTGCATTTATATGGCACTGGCACAAGTGCTTTTTATGAGGCACCGGATAAAGGACCAAGATATTTGGTGCCTTGCTGTACTCAAGAAGACCTGTCATCCATAGCAGAAGTCTGATATACTTTATTAAAAAAACAAGTTAAATAAAATACATTTTCTCCAACAAAACAAAATGTATTTTGTTTGACTCATTATTTTTAATGATAATTATATATATTTCAAGAAATTGGAGAAGGGTTATTAGAAATATGTGAATGACTAAAGAAAGAATAAAAAGAATGAGAGAAAGTAGAACATAGACAAAGAGTAAGAAGGAAACAAAAAAAGCAGAAGAAAATAAATGCCTGTTACAATAAATGTTGTTAATTAAATATGGTTCTCATGTTAATGGTTTGTATGTCCACATTCCTACATTGTCAGTGTTTGCAGAGTTTGTCAACTTTTATATTTTTCAAAATAATCATAAGTACAATATCTGCATGATAACTAAAAACATGAGACTTAAAATGCTATGATATGTCTATCTTAAGAAAGACAATACATTAGTGTGAAGTAAAAGCCCACAACTCAACAAAATATATATAGAAACTTATTTTAAACCCATTCAAAATTATCCTCCATTTCATGAGCTTCAAAGAGTACACACACACACACACACACACCATATGATTATAAAATGGAGGATCATCAAGAGAGCATGATTTTACTACAATAATAGAAGACTACATTTTATGTATGCCAGAAACAGTCAAAATATTTACTGGCCAAACTAATTTCATTAATGAAGAATTACTGCATACTGGCACAAAATAAATCAAACCAATAAATACCTTACGACAAACAGATAACACTCATTACTGTATCAAGTTCAAATCATTCAATTTAATTCTCCCTAACTCTCCTAGGAAATTAATCTCCCATGTCAGACATATATATACATTCAACTGTTTATATACAAACAGTAGAGTGTTATCCATAAAATGACAGGTAACTCTGGAAGTATGTTTTGCCACTCTGGGTGATATCAGAAAATATGGCATAAATATAATTATTTAATCGTTATCAAAATTTTGGTGCTTATACAAAATGGTGAAATGAATACCAATTTTCAAAAGAAAAATATTTATTACCGCAAAAAAAAACTAGATTTCTTATTTGTGTAACTCCTCCCATAACTGTCCTGTTTTTTGCTCCCTCTCTTCCCCTTATCGTCTGCCTCTATGATGCTTTCTCTCCATTCATCCTGTACCTCTTCTGTTAATTCACTTTATCTCTCCATTACACTTACCCTACCTTTTCAATGCAATGTAAAACATGACTGGAGAGACGAACCAACCAATATTTATATACAGACATTCAAATTATTATTTCTCAACATGTAAAAATGACGGACTTGTATAAAAGAGACTAGGCTAATATGTTCTTTTGTATGACTGCAAAACTAGTATGAATGTTGTATAAACTGAAGTCACTGTATGAATGTTATAAGTTTCGAGGCAGAAAACATTACTCATATACATACTACAAAATTGTCATGTATACAATACTTGGATGTTTCTCTTAAACTAGTCAATAATGCATTTTGACACCTACCCACTCAAATGTTTACATATCCTGTTCAGATCAATAACATTCATTTCAATGTTAATACAACTAACATTTAAATGTTTTATTTTATGTTTCTATTTATATACATTACCTCACGACACCTTGTAAGGAAACTTGGTTGATGAAAACTGTGCAGAAGCCTGTTTAGTGTAGTGTGTGTGTCTTATCTTTCAGCTTTTACTTGTTTCAGTCATTAGATTGCAGCCATGCTGGGACGCCGACTTGAATTTTTAGTCAAATGAACTGACGCCAGTACTTCTTTTTTAAGCCTAGTACTTATTCTATTGGTCTCTTTTGCCAAACCAATAAGTTATAGGGATGCAAACACACCAACAGTTATCAAGCAGTAGAGGGAGGGAGGGAGGAAGGGAGGGAGGGAGGGAGGGAGGAAGGAAGGAGGGAAGGAAGGAAGGAAGGAAGATACATACATGCACCCGATACATAATAATAAAGGGCGTTGCAGTCTGGAGAGTTAGGTGGCCAGATGTTAGGGGTGATGTGGTTGCAGAAATTGTCTGACAGCCATGACTAGGTTCTCCTGCTTGTGTGGCATGGTGCAGAGTCCTGTTGCCAGACAGAGTCTTCCAGCAGCCACCCTCTTGACCCAGGATGGCACTACCTCCTCCAGGCACTTGATGTAGGCCTCGGTGTTGAATTTGAGGCCGTATGGGAAGATGAATTGAGGAATAACATCACCATCACTAGTGGTCACTCCAAACACCATGATGTTGACTGGATGTTTGATTTTGATCACTCTCGGTACGTGTCCTCAGATTACACTATCCTCAGATTGATACCCAAACACTCTGAAATGTTCATATTGGAGCTTCTGGCACAAATGCCAAGCAGTACAGCATTTCATTTCCAAATTTCTGGTAGAGTGAATAGCATCATGGTGCTGTTTTTCTCACAGATAGTGCCCAACTGACTCTACTACACTGTGTAGTTGACAAACTCAAAACAAACAACGCACATGCACGAAATTGAAAATATAAAATAGCAACAATTTACCCATTGCACCCTGTATGTATATACATATATATATATATAAGGGCATTATATATATATATATATATATATATATATATATATATATATATATATATATATATATATATATACACACACACACACACAGACACATGAGTAAGCACACAAATGCAAAACAAAGTAGAAGAAAATAGCCCTCAAATATCAAAGATAGAGTAATATGCTTTTTTATTATAGCTGCAAAAACATTACAACTGTACCATCACATTCTGTATCAACTGCCTGATGAACAGAAATATGAAACTCTGAGTAGCAGTTTTTCTGTGACGTTTTTGCAGCTTTAATAAAAAAAAAAAAAAAGGGTATGTGTGTGTGTGTGAATATACACACACACACACATATACATATATATGACAGGCTTCTTTCAGTTTCTGTCTACCAAATCCACTAACAACACATTGGTTGGCCCGAGGCTGTAGTAGAAAACACCTTGACAAAGGTGCTATGTAGTGGGACTGAACCCAGAGCCATGTGGTTGGGAAGCAAGTTTCTTACCACTCCGCCAATATAATTCATCAAAAGCCACAAAGCAAAAAAATAAAAGTGCTTTTCAAATGAAGTCTTGGCAATATTTGATCCATACTGAGTTTCAAATACTTCTTTTCATTCTCTCTCTCTCGGAAATACAGTGAACCAGTAATTGGTTCATTGCAAACTGGTAACCAATGCTACTGGTGTCCAACAATTGTGATGCATATATAAAAAAAGAAAAAACACTTTCCTATTATTTTGCAATCTCTCACTCTCTCTCACACTCCCCTAATTAGTTAATTCCTAATTAGTATAATGGATTTCTATCATGCTGTGAATATAATTTATCACCTGTTCAGCAAGGTGAGTTGTGTTGTGTTGGTTGAGGGAGAATAAGTTACCCTCATTAATGAAGTTCTTCATTAAAAATGGCTCTACTTAAAATGGTGATGATCTCTTCTCCTCCTGACATATATACTCCATTTTTTGTTTCTTATTGAACTGTTGTTGCTGTTATTGTTGATGTGCTTGTTGTTGTTTGTTGCTTTTGTCATGGTTGTTATTATTCTGTTTATTGTTGTTGTTGTTGTTGTTGTTGTTGATGGTGGTGCAGTTGTTGCTATTGTTAAGCTCCAATCCAACTTCAGCTCTTGACTGACCACACATATATTTATGATTATTCCAAGCTTGACCAACCTCATTTTATGTTTTTAGAAAGATTAGTACATCTAAGACTACATCAGCCGATGTATCCATTTAAAAAAATTTTTTTTAAGACCACAGGATGTGATAAGAGAGTATTTGACTGCTATTTTCAAACAGGGTTAAACACAATACATCAAGCAAAAGTAAATCTTAAAGTTTTTAAAATATATTTTAAACACATCTTAAAAGAAGGAGGTACAGAACCCATGACCGCAGCAAACCATCCTACATTGGTGAGATTACAATGGCTGATGTTCACTTAATATATTCAGGTAAAAGTTACTGTTTTAACACTTTAGCATAGAATATTTGGGACATATCTGGCCCAAATATTCTATCTATTTTGACATTCAAACTGGCCATGTCAATCTAAAAATAAACAATCACCTCATTGAAACCTCAAAGCTCAAATATTGCTCGATTAATACAAAATATATATGAATACATAAGTATTACATTTCACAAAGTAATCTGAACACTAAAGGGTTATGGAAAAGTATGTTTATTCTAATGGGTAGCCCTCTTGAAGTGTTTAATAGGAAACCAGGGAGACTAGACAGTAACAGTAGCAGAGGAAGGAGAGGTGTATGGCTTAAGTAGTACCCCTAGGTAGAGAGGATATGTAGTAAACCTGGATGGAGTGGATCAAGAGGGTTTATAAGAAGTCTTGCAGGAGAGGGTATATAGGTGACCTGGATAGAGAAGATATATAGCTTGCTAGCATAGAAAGGGTATGTAGCTAGCTAGCATGTAGGGTATGCAGTTAGTCTGAAAGGAGAGGGTGTAGAGTCTGGAAGAAAAGGGTAAGCAGCAAGCTGGGAGAGAGTATATAGCTATCTAGCATGGATAGGGGGTGTAATTGGCCAGAGAAAAGGTATACAGCTAGCTAGCATGGATAGGGTATGCATCTGGAAAGGATATATAATTAGCCTGGGTGAAGATGGTATATAGCAAGTCTGGGTAGAATGGGTGTGTAACCAGCAAAGGTCAAATCTGAAGATGTTAAGCCCAACGGACAGAATATATGCAAGACGACACATGTATGTCATCCAAGAATATCTTTACACAAAGGAAAGGAGAAAAAAAAACCATGTACTTACTTGTAACTAAAATAGTTCATGCCAATATTTGGAACGCCAACGGGCATGCTTCAATAAAATTATTTCAAATTTCTAAAAAGACAAAGAAAATTATATAAGAACTTGCAAAGGAAATGGAGCTGAGATAATGATGATGATGATGATAGTAATAAAGGTTTCAAGTTTTGGCAGATGGCCAACAATTTTGGAGGAGACAATGTTTGCCTGGTTTAAGTTGATTAAAATGACAAAATGATTTAATCTGAGATGTATGTTAATATTGAAGCAATTTGAACATGAAAGAATCATTTTAGCAATCTAAAAACCTACGAAAACAGTTAAATTCATTTTACATTTATTTCTTGAGGTGTCATAATCAACATTTCCATTATATCACTATTACTTACTCACAGATACAGTTTCATACTCTAGAGGAAAATGCCAGTAAAATCAGACTATATATCAACCCTTATAAAACAGAATCATGTCCAGTAAGTTCACTGTCATCAATACACCACAGGGAAAATTCACCATTCTTTTTTAACTATTAATGGTGAGATACTATGAATATATTTTTTTTAGTCAACTTTCTTCACAGTGAATTGATGGCGGTGAACTTCCCCTGCAGTGAATTGGTAGTGGTGGTGGTGGTGGTGGGCTTACCTGTAATCAAACAGAATATATATCTTACAATCAGGAAGCACTTCAAAGCTTACAATCTCTAAATGAAGAATGAATAAAGAAAAAGAGAACAACAAATGCCTTAGAAGTCATATCCCCAAATCGAATAGTGATATGGAAATCAGGAACAGTTAAGTATGGAGAGCACTTGACTATTTGGATAAGATATGGAAATCTTATCTAATTTGTGAAAATTTTTAATAGACTTCTTCAGAACTGATTGTTGAACCAATTTTAGTTTAGGCTTTGATAATCTAGACACTTAAAGCTTATATAAAAAAAACTCTGAACAGCATGTACATCAGAATGCTCAGTGTTGTTCTAAGTATCTCATGGCAACAATACATGACTAACAAAGAGCTATACCAAGACATCCTATATATCAGAGACAATATGAAAGTACAAGATGAGGTTTGTTGGCCATTGCTGGCACAACTAGTAGGAATTAATAGCTGAAGTTATTCTGTAACAACCTTCCCATGGTAAATATGGAAGACATAATCTAGCAAAAATCTATATTAGCTAACTTAATTGCAAGAAGACATGCAATGCACTATCCAAGAGATTAACTCTTTAGTATTTAAACTGGCCATATCAAGCCCAAAATATTCTGCCTGTTTTATGCTGAAACTGGCCTCTTACACCTACCTTGCAATGTTATTTTTAAAATAAACAATCACATCATTAAAATCACAAAGCTACAAGACTTCAAAATAATGTGAATAAAACGAGCGTTATACTTGATGGAACAATCTGAATGCTAAAGAGTTTTAACACAAGTCAGAGAGGAATGGAAGACATTTGTCAAGAATGCTGAGAATTTCTCAATCCAGTAATCAATAGCTACTAAAACTTGTTCAATTCATTTTTGGAATATAACTATTCAGTGAACTGGTTACAGTGGTGCAAAGAAATTTTTGATTTTGATGCTTCAAAAAAATAAAGATTGCTCTTCCATAAGTGCAATTTAAATTACCTTTTTGGTCTTAAGGCTATAGCTATAAGTGCAAGCATGGTGCAGTTAAGCAGTTCACTTCCCAACCACATGGTTTCAGGGTCAGTTCCACTGTGTGGCACCTTAGACATGTGTCTCCTACTACAGCTCAAAGTCAATCAAAGCCTTGTAAATGGATTTGATAAACAGAAACTGAAAGAAGCTCATTGTATGTGTGTGTGTGTGTGTGTGTGCGCGTGCACGAGAGAAAAATAGAGAGAGAGAGAGAGAAAGAAAGTGGGTGTGTGTGTGTGTGTGTGTGTGTGTGTGTGTGTGTGTGTGTGTGTGAGTGTGAATGTGTGTTTGTTTGTGTGTGTGAATGTGTGTGTGTGAATGTGTGTTTGTGTGAGAGAGAGAGAGAGAGAGAGAAGAGAGAGAGAGAGAGAGAGAGAGAGAGAGAGAGAGAGAGAGAGAGAGAGCATCTTGCCCTGATATTACATTTTGGTTGTAAGCAAATATCAGTCATACAAGTGGTGTCATTCGTTTCCAGTCTTCTGTGCAAACACTCCTGGCTATAGAAAATCTGCTTTGACAAATTATGTCTGGCACATGCAATGATGATGATAATGATGAAGTTTAAACGTTTTTGCTCTTTTTTTTTTCATGTTTTTAGATATTTTGTCAGCAGATGGTTTCAAATCACTCACAGATAAGGGGCTTCCTATCACTACTAGAAATAGTAGTCAATTCTCTAAAAGCCACACCCTACCATCACCATCATTTTACACCCACTTTTTTTTTTTCTATGCTACTATGGGTTGGATGAAACATCTTGATGCAGAGTTCTATGGTTGGAAGCCCTTCCTGACACTGGCCCTCATAAGTATTTCAAGTAAGGTTCTTTATGTCAAATATCTGTACACTGAACTACTGCGCGACATTTTCATGGACGAAATTTCACTCACAAAGCATTTGTCAGTCAAAGGTTATAGTAAAAGACACTCGCCCAAGAGGCCACACCATGGGATAGAACAAGGAACCACATGGTTATAAATACAACATTTTAGCCCTTTAAGGTTGGGTATAAATAGCAAGGCTTTTCCAGCAGGAAGCAAAAAAATTTTTAAATACAAGATTTTAAAATTAAATTTTAGTTACTACTTATGATTATATTTTACTAATTCTTGCATGTATGGAACTCACAAAAGCATGCGAGTAACTAGAGACTCACTTTGCACTCATGACACCAAGTTGTCACATAGCTTGCTTTCTGTTCCATTTTGGTCATGGATGAACAAACAGTGCACCATTTTTGGCCCTTTTTTTTTTCTTGTTCCTGTACTTGGGACATGATCAGGATAGTGTCTTTCCATGAAGGGAACTGTCATTAGTCTACCAATGGTGCCACTTGCCAATCTTCTTGGTGCTGCATTTGTGAGTTTGCCATATTTGGCAAGCAAGTGGCATACTGTTTCTCTATGGATATATTCAAACATCATGTGGTTACCAGTTTTCGTCAGGTACATATTAAAAGAATTCAGTATGACAACATCCATAATGTGAAAAAATAATTTTTTTATGCCATTTTACACTTTTCCTAGCACACTCAAGCATTGCCAGCTGCATGTTTGCTTTATCAACTAGGCATATGTTGGTTGTAATAATTAATAATACAGTCAGGCTTCTTCACAACTTCCTTGATTTTATAATTTACTTTAGAACTGTTTACTATGTCTTCTTCACAGAAAGTTGTGACCGCTGTCACATTGCACTTATTATGCCAATGTAATGTAAGAGGGTTTCCACACTTTCTTCTCTCAATGTCACCTAGCTTCCTCAATTTGGAAAACTTTGCACATTTTTCCTGTTTTCCCTGAGAGTTCCACAAGTTCCAGCTTATAACGCAAATGTGGCTTATATACCACACCCATCTTCTTCACAATTTAGCAGTTTGTGAAGAAGCCACACCCGTCTTCTGCAGAGGAAAGCATGCTGTGTCAATAAGCCACACCCAACCTTAAAGGGTTAAAGTCACTGTCGTGCTGTCTTTAGAATAAAATGAAGAGGAGATTTTCAATACTATAATCTGTGATACACTGTGTTAACAAAAAAGGGTGGAGGAAGATAAGATGCTCACAGATGTTAAGCTTTTTGACTATATGTCTACTTGACCTAGGCTCAACAACATCAGGTCTTTGAATGCTTAATAAAGTCTTGTATGATAAGGAGGAAGAGAGAGAAAGAGAGAGAACCTGAAAAGATCATGAAGCATTGATTACACCTTCCTCCTTCGATTAACCTATTTAAAAAACAAATAGAGCACTGGGCTACAATCACAATATGTCATATATGCATATGACTAATAGCTGACCAACATAAGTAGGTACAGAAAATGATTTCACAATATCAACTGAAAAACAGGTGAATGCTAGGTATGGCAACAATAAGCTGTGTTTGGAATTTCAGTCAACATATAATTCTTGTACCAGGCTCCTGGTACAAGAACAATATGTTGACTGATTACACTAAAAGAAATCAATATTCTCTTGAGAAGGAATCAGTTTCGTTTGGTTGATTTGTCTTCAATAAACTACTATAAGATAAATTCTTCAGTGATGATGGATTAAACTGTCTGTTCTGATGTTGGTATTTCTATTTTTATATTTGTGAAAACCAGGAATATCTAAAAATAAAAAAATAAATGCACACAATAACACCAGAATCTCTTTATCTTTAATTTGTTTCAGTCATTTGACGGCAGCCATGCTGGAGCACCGCTTTGAAGAGTTTTAGTTGAACAAATTGGCCCCAGGACTTATTAAAGCCTAGCACTTATTCTATTGGTTTCTTTTGCTGAACCACTATGTTACAGGGACATAAAACAGTGTGTGTATGTATAAATATATACCTACTATATAGATGTGAGTGTATGTGGTTTATGTATGTGTATTTAGCCCTGAAAGACTCTGAAACAGTACATCCCTGAGAAAAACGAACTTGATTTTCAAAATTTGAGTCTCAAAGAGAATGTTGTCCTTAAATATAAACAAAATATTTGTTACAAGAAATAACTCAACTTTTAGATCTACAAATCTCACTCTGTCACCAACAATTTATTTTTCTATATATATTTACCATACTCTTTGTCAATCTCTCTGTTTCTGTATATGTGTTAATTCTCACAAATTGCTTTGATTTTGTTTAAAACCTTGTTTTCTAATATTTACTTTCATTTTATGATACAGAGCTCTTTCTTACACACAAATCCTGTTTTCTGATTGGGTAAAAATGATCAAACTTTAAACCTCTATAACATTTTTGCAAAATTTTTCTGAGACAAATGAATCACAAAATCGAACACAGCATGAAAAAATACATCAATATACTAAATTTGAAAATTTTCACTTAATTTTAAAATTTCAATATTTGTGACAGCAACAGAAAAGATCTCTCACATTCTATTTGTCTATCTCTTTCATTTATGTTTTTCTTATGGTAAACTTTCTCCCTCTCTATATATATATATATTTACCACACTCTCTCACTTTCTGAATATCACTCATGCCGAGAGAGAAAGAGAGCGCACGCATGCGTGTGTGTGTGTCAGGAGTTTCACCTGGTCAACTAAGTAAGACCCTCACAAAGCATCAACAAGATAAGAAAAATCTGCCTTGGAATAAAAAAAAATTTTAATAAAGGTATTCGTCAAAATTGTCCAATGACGGGATACTCAGATATACATATATATGAGAGAGAGAGAGAGAAAGAGGGAAAGATATGTATACATATATATATTGAATAATAGACAGATAGGTTGGTAATCTTTCATCTAAACTCTGTACAGCTGGAAGTATTTCAAATTACAGAATGACTATATTTGCACTTAAAAAATGGCACATCTTGGAGACAGGACCCATTAACATCTTTCCATCACTCTCAGAATAGAACTGCAATAATTTCTCGTTCTGTTTCTTAATGCTGTATATAGTGGTTCTTTCAATACCAATCTCCATTGTTAGGCATTTCACAGTCAAGATTTTCCCTACACCTTAACTTCCCCACCACCTCCAATTCACTATGGGTAGTAAATTGGGGGAGTCTTTTACAACAAAGTGTAATGTGTACATTCATCTCTGACAATATTAATATTTGACCTTTTTATATAAAAAAAAAACTTTTAAGAAATTGATAGTGAGCCATCACACTTCTAGTGCTTTTTTCAGTGTAACATGGATCAAAACAATTGGAAATCATTACTGAAGAGCAAACATACCATCACAAATTTAAGGTTAAACAAACAATAGACTCTCTCCTTACACAACAAATTGGATTTAGAGACACCAGCTCCTTTACAGACACATTAGATTCTATGTAAATACCTGAGTTCCCTAACACTGTGTAGTACAATCCTTCAACTGGTCTTTAACCCTTTTGTTACCATATTTCTGTTGAAATACACTGCCTTTGTTTCAATTAAGTTTTAACTCTTTAGCATTCAGATTTCTGTCAAATGTAATGCTTATTTATTCACATTGATATGAATTATTCATGCATTACCTTGCTGAGACCCCCTTCGGTCATGACTGACCATGGGATTGCACCTAGAAAGTTAGCCTCCCAGGCACAAGTCCAGGCAAGGTTGTTTATTGGAGACCAGTAGTCGCCCATGCATACCGGCCTCCCCTCTGCACGCCACCAGTGTAATCCAAGGGAAAGGCAAAGGCTGATACATCTTGGCACCTGTGACGTCGCAATTCATTTCTACAGCTGAGTGAACTGGAGCAACATGAAATAAAGTGTCTTGCTCAAGAACACAACACGCAGCCCAGTCCAGGACTCAAACTCACAACCTCACGATCATAAGTTCGACGCTCTAACCACTGAGCCATGCGCCTTCACATGCATTACCTTGTAACCTTGAGATTTCAATGATGTGACTGTTTAGTTTTAGAGAAATACTTAAAATCTTTATTGCCCACAGGGGGCTAAACATAGAGGGGACACACAAGGACAGACAAAGGAATTAAGTCGATTATATCGACCACAGTGCATAACTGATACTTATCTAATCAACCCCGAAAGGAAGAAAGGCAAAGTCGACCTTGGCGGAATTTGAACTCAGAACGTAATGGCAGACGAAATACTGCTAAGCATTTTGCCCAGCGTGCTAACGATTCTGCTAGCTTGCGGCCCCTAGAGTAATATTGTAGGATAAGTATGAGGCCAGATCTCGTTGGTTTGAAGATAAAACAGGTAGAATATTTTGGCCATATATGACCGGTTTAAATACTAAAGGATAAAACAATGAAAAACTTAACAAAGTAATTATGTTGTTGTTAAACTGGTGTTTATAACATAAATTAACACGAAATGTTGATGGAAGAGATTTTAATTTAGATCAGTTTAAAACAGGAAGTTTGTATCAAAGAACCAGGATGTTAGAATCAAAAGATTTCAAGTATTCTGAACACATATTCCAAACCCTGTGGTCTTGGACCAAAACAGGCGATTTCACGGAACTAAACTTGCTAGAAATAGCAGCTGAATCTCTCTGAAAGACATTCCAGTCATGACCATCCTGTGTTTTTGTCAGAAAGTGAATCTATGACTGTAGTGTGTACTTCCTTTTTAAGATAGCTGATGTGTGATTTGTGTGATTTTGAGGAGTATTTAGTTGCTATTTTTAGCAAATGACAAAACTGTAACTATAAATATATAGTGCAAGAACTATTTGCTAGTATGCGACAACAATGCACACATAAGCTTAAATTCTGTAATGAATTAAAAGCAGCGCTAGAGTTGTAAACATTATTGATTGCACATACTCAAACTCAATGTGTTTGTGTTAAAACACACTAAATATGTGCAGGTGATAATGTTTACAACATCAGTGCTGTTTTTAATTAGCTATTGAATACATATATATATGTGCCGGTGGCACGTAAAAGCACCCACTACACTCTCGGAGTGGTTGGCGTTAGGAAGGGCATCCAGCTGTAGAAACTCTGCCAAATCAGATTGGAGCCTGGTGTAGCCATCTGGTTCGCCAGTCCTCAGTTAAATTGTCCAACCCATGCTAGCATGGAAGGCAGACATTAAACGATGATGATGATATATATATATAAAATAAGTTAAAATAATGGTCATTATATATAATGACATTATACAATGATACTAAACAAACAAACTTTACAAAGAAAGAAAGAGTACCAAGAGATTCAAGAAGAGGAACTGGATGAAATGATCTCCCAGGTCAAAAATGCAGATGCAAAGAGTAAGCACAGAGAAAAGCTGGAGGCTGATTGACTCCATCACTGGTCACAAAGCTGCAAAGCAGGGAATCATCAAAGGGAAATCAAAGGATGAGAAAAATCAAGGAGTGATCCACTCATTTCTACAACTTACTTGGGAAGGATCCAGAAGTTGACAGTGAAACAGAAAATGAAGAATTAGCAAAGATACTTGACGGTTTGCAAATCGAGGATGGAGACTTCACAAAGCAAGAAATAGAAAGAGCTACAAGTAACCTGAAAGAAGGAGAACAAACTGGTCCTGACAACATCCCACCGGAAGTACTAAAGAGATGTGATTTAGACATCGTCCTTGAACTTGCAAACAAACTACTAAATGGCAATGTGGAACCGGAACAATGGTCTGAGATAGGCTTGCTACCACTGCTCAAAACTGGAGACCTAAGTGATACTGGGAATTACAGAGGGATCAGTCTGTCATCCATTGTTGCAAAAATGGTCAACAAGATGATACTTAACCGAATACAACCTAAGATAGACAAAGAATTGAGACCAAATCAAAATGGATTCAAATCAGGTCGGTCAACAACATCACACACTGTCACACTTAGAAGACTGATAAAGGGAGTTAAGAGCCATAACAGGAAGGCTATCATTATCTATGTAGACTTTAAAAAGGCTTTTGATTCAGTAGATAGAGGAATGATGAAGAAGATACTTAAAGCATTTGATATTCCACCAAGAATTCTGAAAGCAATAAGTAAGCTGTATGAGAACACCAGAGCGATGGAGAGATGGAATACTTTGAAGTCAAAGCTGGAGTATTACAAGGCAACATACTAGCACCTTACCTCTTCACCATCATTCTGGACTATGTAATGCGAAGAACGTATGAGGGTAAGGAAGAACTGGGATTCAAACTGCATAGACAAAGAAGTAGACAGCATCAAGCAGTAACAGTAACTGACCTAGACTATGCTGATGGCCTGGTATTACTAAGAGAGAGGACAGATCAAGCACAGGATGTGCTGAACAGATTAGAGCAGGAATTGGGGAAGGTAAGATTGTACTGTAATGCAAAGAAAACAGAGCTGCAAGTATTCAACCACAAAATGCCTGTGTCAGTGAAAGTGAGAGACAGATGCTCAAGGTAGTTGAAAATTTCAAATACCTTGGTGCGTGGACACAAAGTACTGAAAAAGACATTGTAGCAAGGAAAGCTCTAGCCTGGAGCACATGCCATAAATTGAGAAAGGTATGGAGTTCAAAATTAACAATGAAATTGAAAGTGAGGTTGTTTCTGGCAAGAGTGGAGTCTGTTCTTCTATATAGGGTTGAAACGCTCACTAAAGCACTGAAGAAGCAGTTGGACGGTTGTTATACGAAGATGCTTAGAATGGCACTCAATGTCTCCTGGAAGCATCATACAACAAACGCTGACTTATACCAGGGACTACCAAAAGTAACATTGAAGATACAGCATAGAAGGATGAGGCCAGCTGGACACTGCATCAGACACACCGATGTAACTGCTAACAAGCTAGTGCTCTGGCAACCAACAGAAGGAAGAACCAGGAGAGATAAGAGGAAGATGACCTATATTGACAACTTGCTGGAGGATACTGGTATGGAAGGAGTACAGGAGCTGAGGACCATTATGGAAGATCGAGATGAATGGGGAAAACGTGGAAAAAGTCTTGGGGCATCCTGAGGGATGACCCAGATAGATAGATAGATATAATTCCTTTATTTGAGCAAATTTGGCTTACAGATATTTCCAATTGTCATTATAGGTACATTACTGATAGGTTTACTCAGTTGGTCTAGTGACTGAGGCAATTTGAATGACCTAAGAAAATTAATGCTACTTTTGTCAGAGCCATTTATATATATATATATATCTATATATATATACTCCAAACAATTTTTACTGTCCAGTGAAGAGTACATGGAATTACCCATCAGAAGAATTCAGAGAGTGACTAACAACTAATTGTAGTCATAGATATTGATCGTTGTGGTTAGCTATTAACTGGAACTTAACTGAGAGTTAATACGGTATCCGCCCAGATAATATATCCTTCCAAACTTGTCATCCTTCAACTTTTTTCCATGCAAATGGTTTTTAAACCAAATATAGTACATGCTATCATTTATAGCTTTATGTACTTCAAGTTCCATTTTAAAAACAATTTATACATATGAATATATATATATATATATATATATATATATATATATATACTGCTGATGTCATAACAGGTGTAAATACCTTGTCTTTATATACACTCTCTCATTCTGGATAGAATAAGAGTGATTGAACTAGTTACCAAGAATCATCATCATTTTAATATCCACTTTTCCATACTTGTAGGAGTCAGACAGGTCATCAAGGCAGATTTTCTATGGTCAGATGTCCTGTTGTCAACTCTCACCTGTTTCCAAGCAAGTATCAAATTCCCCAACTCCTGAAAATAATATTATTTTATTGTCTAAAGAATTTCTAATAGAAGATATTTTTCATGTTTCTCCTACAAGTACAATTTTGTGATTCCTATTAGCAAATGAAACACGTATATAATGGGGAATAAATAATACGAAAAATTTTTCTCCAACCTGTTTTGAGAAAGAATATCGAATTCCCCAACTCCGACCATGAAATTGCTAGCCTTGTGCTTAAATTGAGCTTAGATTGAAAACACTTATTTTATACGGGTATCCAACTCACCAGGAACTTTTTAAAGTCTTGTCATCGAGGAAACGACACACGATTATATTTTACAAGCTGAAGCACAAAATCTGTCTGCCTACTAAATACCAGCAATACACTTGCACACCCGTCTAGTAAACCAAGTGTAAATATTAAGACAACCAGAAAAGACACGAAATCTGAGGACAAACATGTAAAAAGATTTATTTTTTGAGACAAGTTGTTACAAAGAAGGAATCAACCACCCAATTCCTAGCCGTTTTCTGTCTCCAAGAGGCAGAAATAGTTATTCTGAAAGTCCACTAATCAGAATTTGCAAACCGATAATAATAAAAATTGACAAAATGGGTGCTAATATATGTCGCCCGATATGCTAGAAATAACGGTCGGGTTTCGGAATAGCTTTCACAATTAAACCGAACTTTTTATCACTATTCTTGATACATTTTCCCTTTTTTTCGTCATCATTTATTATTCTAGTTTGTCAGACTCTTGAAATTACTATTCTGACAAACTAGTATATTAAATAACAGTAGAAAAGAAAAAACGAAAAAAAATGAAAATAGAAAAGAGTACGCTTTAATCGTTATGGATATTTCGAAACACAACGAAATAGCAACTAAATCTCCCTCGTAAACATCTTATTCTTAAATAAAGGCTACATTGAACATTGACGTTCCTAATACACAAAAAGATAGAATGGTCACAGCTGGGACGTTTTCTGATGTTGGATAACAATGAAATAGTTGTTATTACATTTACTCCTGTTTTCGCTAATTGAGATTTTATTTAATATTTAACTCACGATTTCATTTCTGTTTCCAAACTTTTAATGAGAGTGAAGAATAGATCCCGAGCAAGCTAACGTGTGTATGTGCATGTGTTCAATGGCACACGTCACCTGTAGATAATATATTTACACGCTACTAACGTAAGTAAGAAAACGAGGGTGATTAATGTTTGAGGAAGGCAATAAATGAATGCGGTATTTGTCATCAGCATGCAAAACTACGTGTTGAAAATTTGAAAACATTCTATTAAGAATTGAAAAATCTTCAAGTAGTTGGAAGAAAACGAAAAAGATCCGAAGAGAGAGAACTATCAGTATCTCAGGTGTGAACGCCTATTATCTTATCCTACAACAAAGGTGAAACTAATTTACCACCTAGCCATTAAAACAACAAAACTACTACCTCCGTGTCACCTATTTTACCTGTTTGTACATGATATTTGTCTCTTTTGCTTACTAACCTTAAACTATTCTGACTACTTTAAATCAACTTGTGTGCTTATCAAAGGTCTTTGACAAGCACACAAGACTAATCTCGGAAGAAACTACAAAAATAAAGATGTTAGACCAACCTTTTTCTATCTCACTTTATATTTTACAAATATGCTTTTCTTTTAATTATAAACCCCCTTTTTTTGTAAGTTTATAATTTTTCACAGATAAAATATTTTTCTATAATCCCGCTGAATTTTTGTTTATTTTTTCTTTTTGGATTATTATTTTAATACTAGAATATATTTGTGTAACTTATCTGTCTACTATGAGCTTGTCAAGTCATTTGTCTCTTTTAATGAATGAATTAATTACCACTATTAAATATATATTCCGTATTGTATCGAAAACTGAATGTAATAAAATAATATTATTGCAAACGTAATGAATAATTAAAATAAATTCTCTTTGTACTGATGTGTGTATTTTTATGTCAAGTTATATATAAAAACAATT
This sequence comes from Octopus bimaculoides, assembly GCF_046866305.1. Taxonomy (NCBI): domain Eukaryota; kingdom Metazoa; phylum Mollusca; class Cephalopoda; order Octopoda; family Octopodidae; genus Octopus; species Octopus bimaculoides. The sequence goes on along the minus strand of NC_142938.1, from coordinate 24,896,425 downwards.
TAGCAATAAATCAAAAGATTACTCCGTACTTTTTAATAGACGTTTGTTTAGTAGTTGTAGTACAAGTTGTTTATTAAACTTTTACAAAGAAAAAAGTTGACGGTGACTTCGAAGATCCGGCTTACACACCTTCGCTGTGTGTGTGTGTATAAGCCTTATAACAACTTATAGAATCAAATAACTAGAACCTCATTAGTAGGTGTTAATTAGCATACGTTGATGTCAATAGTTCCAAACACTCATTATTTTTGAAGCCATGATACAAATAATAAATTTTAAAACAAGAAAACGAGGAAGTCCTAATGCGATTAATTAACATGCTAGAATTAGCAGCTAAATCGTCCTTAATTCACACCTTACTAGTTTAAGAACGGAACGACAAATTTTGAGTAGTCCTAGATAAACTTGCTGTTTGAAACAAAAAGACGGAGAGGCTACGGTTGAAGCGCCCTTTGATCGTAGCTTGATCAAAGTTAACCCAGGATAGATGACAACAAATATAATAAAAATGATAATGGTTTCAAATTTTGGCGCAAGGCCAGCAAGTTCGGAGGAGGTGATAAGTCGATTACATCGACCCTAGTGCTCAACTAGTACCTATTTTATCGCCACCGAAAGGATGAACGGCAAAGTCGATAATACTAATTTCAGAACGAATAAACCCGATGACCGAAGATCGACAAATGAAAGAAATCAAATTCTATAGAGACTATTATTATTAAACTGGGTCTGGTAGTATTATAATAATTATCATTGTTAGTTGGTTGGTTAGAGAAGATTACCTGGGAATGAGCGAAAAATTTTCTCAGACACGTAAACAAAAGGAAAATAAAAATCTTTACCGCAACACATACACAAGTATATCCATATACACGTACATACACATGTGCGTGTGTGTAACGACCTATGACTATACCTCTACATAATTAACCTATTTTTTATAGGTAATATTAACGTTATCCATATATCAATGATATGTGACGAAGACAAGCCAGTCGAAACTTCGAAATCACAGTCAATCTTTTCCTTGAAAAAGTTTAATAAACATGTATTCCATTAAAAAGTATCGATTAATCTTTAAGTTTAACGTTGTTTTTATATTAACACAAACACACACACAGTGTGTGTTTGTGTGTACATACATATATTAATGTTAGTCTTTATGTCAATTATAATAAAAACAATTTTAGATTAAACTGAGAGTCCAACGACGGCGAGCAGGCCGTAACTTCGAAGTCACTATCCCAAACTTGTAAAATTATATATATATACACACATACACTCTTATAGCATCTCATATACCCACATACACTCATATATTTCTTGATAATCTTTGTCATCGATAGTGTTCAATATCTCAAACTGGAACTAAATAAGCAGAATACACTAGTATATATATATATATATATATATATATATATATATATATATCCGTCTAAGAACCCATAAATCAGAAAAAAAATATACACTCGTATATTTGTCAAGAGTGAATATATTAATCGAAGTGTACACTCGTATACTCGTCAATATATAATACTGTACAATTCGATTAATATATTCTTGTAGGTACTCCAGTATGGCCATAGTCCAATAACAAACAAGTAAAGTAAAAGAATAAAAGAGCAGATTATAGACATACATACTTTACTACTAATCAAGCGTTTAGTCAAACTTTTCAGGTAAGAAAACATTAAAACAAAAATCGATAAATATATTTTAAAAAAAGGACAAAAGGGAGAAGAATTAATGACAAAAAGGAGATAAAATCACCGAATATATTGTATAATTTATAATTATTTTCTACATGTTTTCTCCGATAGAGACAAAATATTTTCTCATTATATTCCTAACAAAAAATATATAGTTTTGGTTGTTCAGCCGTCGGTTAACACAAATTTAACAGGCTTAAGTTCATCCCAACTATTTAGGGGTATCTAGGACTATATTATATCATGTGTTCCTTTTTATTTATGATAAGATGTGGTTTGAAGGTGATTTAGCTGCTATTTCGTCAGCTCGTAAAGTATATCGTAAAAATGTCTTGTTTGTGTGGGCGTGTGTATGTCACTTTATAAAGTTTTTGTAACATATAAAGTATCGTCATTTGTTAAAAAAGAACAGTATATCGACAGATATACATCTACAGCAGATTGTACAGACATAAATTAAAGTGATTATCAGAGACAATTAATTACATACCCGAGATTTGCAGGTTCCCTGCCGTCAACGCGTAACTTCCTGTATGAAGATAGAAAAAAAAAGGTTTTTGTTTTCAATCTGTATAACTCCACATCCACTATGATATTAACTTATAGCACGATCTGATCTCCGTATAAAATTTATCCAGAGAGAAGAAAATTGAACAAAAGTCTTTAAACGTCCATCAACGGAAACTTATAGATTAAATAAGTCAACAAAACAGATATGGTTTGGGATGGTGAAAGAGGAGGGCGCGTATGTATTTGAGAGATGGTAGGGCGGGTAGCTAAATAAATTAATTTTAGAAGGATTTTTCTACTTTAATAGTTTAAAAAACTTCAAAACATGACAGCCTTGAGTCAACAAATTTATTTTCCTCTCTCAAGATATCAAGTGCGTGGTCTGTTTCATATATATATATATATATATATATATACATATACAAACACATATAACGCATATGCACAGTTACACACACAAATATATGTGAACACCTTTTAATTGTAGCTAGAGCCCTGAATATGTTGTTTATTTTATTATTCGTATAAATGTGGCTACAAAATATGTATTTATTTTTTCTAGACAACTAAAGTGAATGGATACGCATACATAACTTACGAATAAAAATCACGGAGAACTTCATACCTGAAACCTAACACTTTAATTTATTATTAATCTCTGATACCTGTTGCGTAGTCATTGGCAAAATTCATCCAAAACTATATATTATTTTACTTTTTAATTTATATTTATATGTGTGTGTGTGTAAAATCAGTTAATTGTCAGAAATATAAGCACTTTCAATAGAGCGGAATATGTTTTCATTTATTCTCGTCTTTATTGCAACAGTTCGTAGATGCAGCATGGCCGAATGCTTAAGAAATTCGTTTCGCAGTCACACAGTCCCAAGTTCGATTCCACAGCGTGACATCTTGAGCAAATCTCATTTTCTTTAGCTTCAAGTTAACTTATAACTGGACAGACGGAAACTAAAAAGAATTCACCGAGTAGATCCATGTTGTAGGTCACATATGGGCGCGGCTGTGTGATAAAAAGTTTACTTCCCAGCCACATGGTTCCGGGTTCAGTCCCACCATGTAGCACCTTGGGCAAGAGTTTTCTACTATAACTTCGAGTATGTATGTGTGTGTATACACACACAAATATACATATATATATATATATATATATATATATATATATATATATATATATATATATATATATATATATGTAAATATATAAAAATAAAAAGATAAAGAGAGCAATGGTAAGGTTTGGAGAAGTATTTTATGGATAGAGTCTTACAGCTGTTTCTGGGAAGATCCAGTACTTCCCTTCATCGGAGACAGAAAAAATAAAGTAATCTATTATTATATCCATAGGCGGATATTTTTAGTATGAAGTGGTAAAGAGTGTGATGCGCTGAAAAAAGAGAGAACAGTACTTGAAGTGTAGTTTCATTCCAGTAGTAAAAATCCGTGTAGAGTAATCCATATGGGGATAATCCGGAAATAGATGTTGGAACGAAGGCTGATATAGCATAGATAGCAGAGGTGAATATATGCCATACTGCGATGGATTTTAGCTTGTTTACTTGAAGAATGGTCAAGTCAAGTGAAGAATGGTTAAATCCAATACCCTCCTCAACCTTATATATATATATATATATATATATATATATATATATATATATATATATATATATATATATATATATATATATATATATATATATATATATATATATATATATATATATATATATATATATGTGTGTGTAAATATATAAAAACAAAAGAATAAAGAGAGCAAAGGTAAGGTTGAAGAATTTAAAAATTTTAAAATTCTTCAACCTTACCTTTGCTCTCTTTATCCTTTTGTTTTTATATATTTACATATACACACGCTAATACATGACTTATAATACCCAATCCTGTTCATACAACGATTGGGGCAAACTAATCGGTATACAGCACTCACTCAGTATTACCTGTATCCTCCGGGGTTTGGTTAAATCCAATACCCTCCTCAACCATATATATATATATATATATATATATATATATATATATATATATATATATATATATATATAGTTCTATATTTAAGAGATGAGGAATTATTTACATTATTTACATTATTTACATTTGACGGATATTTCTCCTCATCTTGTTTGTTGTTAACACAACGTTTCGGCTGATATACCCTCCAGCCTTCGTCAGGTGTCTTGGGGAAATTTCGAACCTGGGTTTTCATTCCTAACGATGTTACTATTATTATTTATTATTATTATTACTATTATTAATCAGGTCGCTGCCGTGAATCGAACTCGGAACCTTGGGGTTAGTAGCCCGCGCTCTTAACCACTACGCCATATGCCCAAGTTCGATTCACGGCAGCGACCTGATTAATAATAGTAATAATAATAATAAATAATAATAGTAACATCGTTAGGAATGAGAACCCAGGTTCGAAATTTCCCCAAGACACCTGACGAAGGCTGGAGGGTATATCAGCCGAAACGTTGTGTTAACAACAAACAAGATGAGGAGAAATATCCGTCAAATGTAAATAATGTAAATAATGTATATATATATATATATATGTATATATATATATATATATATCATCATCATCATCATCATCATCATCATCGTTAAACGTCCGCTTTCTATGCTTGCATGGGTTGGACGGTTTGACTGAGGACTGGCAAGCCAGATTGCTGCACCAGGCTCCAATCTGATTTAGCAGAGTTTCTACAGCTTGATGCCCTCCCTAACACCAAGCCCTCCGAGAGTGTAGTGGGTGCTTTTACATGCCACCATCACGAGGGCCAGTCAGGTGGTAATGGCTATGCTCAAATGGTGTTTTTCACGTGCCACCTGCACAGGAGCCAGTCTAGCGGCACTGGCAACAACCTCGCTTGAATATTGTCTTTCACATGCCACTGGCACAAGTGCCAGTAAGGTGACCCTGGTAACGATCATGCTCAAATGGTACTTTTTACATGCCACTGGCACAGGAGCCAGTCAGTGGCCCTGGCAATAATCACGCTTGGATGGTGCTCTTGTATATATATATGTATATATATATATATATATATATATATATATATATATATATATATATGCATATATACATAAGTCATCAATATTAGTTAACGTCCGTTTTCCATTCTGGCATGGATTGGACCGTTTGACAGAAGCTGGCCAACTGGGGAGGTGTCCAGATTCCAATTGTCTGATGTGGAATGGTTTCTACAGGTGGATGTCCATCCTAATGTCAACCACTTTACAGAGTGTGTTGGGTGCTTTTTATGTGCCAACAACACAGGTGCATTTATGCTGCACCAGCACCTATAAAGGACAAGTCTGTATGTATGGATGAGAGCAACTTCACTTAGCTTGATGTGTCTTCTCAAATACAGCAAATCACCACGATTCTCTGTACCTTGTCATTTCCCCAGTGAGGCTCAGCATCCGAAGATCCTTTCTCACCACCTCCTCCCACATTCCTGGTTTAATCCCTTCCACAGGTACCCTCCACAGTTATAGCTCAGCACTTCTTTAAGCAGCTGTCATCATACATATGCATCACATGATCAAAAATTTTCAGAATTTCCTCCCCACTGCAAACTTGGTCACCTAGGTAACAGAAGCTATCTACTACTTCTAATGATCCCCCCAACCCTGAACATCTGAAGAAGTTTACTGCCTGCACATCTTTAGTGCTTACTGTACCCACACATTTGCCACACACAAAGACTATTTTCTCTGTTAACCTTGTGATAGTGCTGCACCTCTTACATGTCAAAAGCTTACACTGGGTACAGCGTATGGAATTTCTACCAACACCCTTCTTACATATCAAGCAGGGCCATCTCACTGAAGGGACTTGTGATTTGTCAGTTTTCCTACTTACTAGGACTTCAGTTTTGGCTAAATTAACTCTAAGGGCCTTAGTCAAATGACTGAAACAAATAAAAGAATAAAAGAATCTGTAAAAACTATGCCAAAACAGGCCTCGCTGGTGCTGGTGCTACGTAAAAAGCATTCAGTCTACTATGTAAGGTATTTGGTGTTTGGAAGGGCATCCAGCCGTAAAAACCCTGCCAAAACAGATAGTGAAACCTGATGCATTTTTCTGCCTCGCCAGCCCCCGTCAAACCATCCAACCCATGCCAGCATGGAAAACAGACATTAAATGGCAATGTTGATGATGATAATGATATATGCGTGTGTGTGTATACACACACACACACACACACACACACATATATATATAGTATTGTATTATATTATATTATTTTATATTATATTATATAATATTATATTGTATTATAAAATGAACGTTGACTGCACCTAATCTTCACTTGGGAACTTATTCAACTGGTCTATATATGTTAGTGTTTTTAGTTATGTAAATCAGAATGACAAGATACATCCCTTTATGCCAAATAGGTAAAAATTTTATCATTTGATAGAGGTTGAAAAAAAAATAATTACTGCAGTCGACCCATTAAGTAATATCTGTGAAAAGGTTTCTTATCCAGAGAAATTGAAAACAAATGGATTTGTATTGAAGAAGTAAAATAAAAAAAGAAGTGAGTCATTGACTCAAAAGCAGACAAATATTGTTACTGAAATATATTAATGTGGTGCTGAGAGAGAGGGGGGTAGCAGTAGCTGAGTAGTGGTGGCAGTAGAAGTTGTATTTAGGACAATAATTGTAGCTGCATAGTATTGGTGGCGATATTACTTATGGTGGTTTGGTAGTGGTGGTAGCAATGCTGATATTAATGATAGTGGTGGTGGTAGCAGTGATGACATTAATGATAGTGGTAGTAACGATAATGTGAAACTGTGCAATTTGAAAGACCTGTATGGTTTTCCTGTACCAATGGAAATCACATGAATGCCTTAACAAAACAACTTTTGTTAACAACAATAAATAAGAAAGGAGGGTGAGAGCAAAAGCAGCTACTGCAGGGGGAGACGAAGAAAGAAAGAAAGAAAGAAGAAAGAGAAGGTAGTAGAGATGGAAACAAAAGCAAAACAAAAGAAAGAGAGGTAGGATAAGTGCAAATGGAAGAGAAAGGAGAAGCCAATTAACCATAGCATGTTTCCTTGAGTGTTTAATTGTACCTTTGCTAAACTGTTAGGTGAACAATCTTGATTGCTCAAGATTGTTTGTTTCACACCAGAATGTAATTAGATGCTTGGTGTATATTACACTAAAGCCCACTCTTCCCAAACATTACAGTATGGTCAAACAATGGCTAGTTCACTGAAAGATAGAATCTCATATCTTTTATCTTTTGCTTGTTTAAATCATTAGACTGTGGCCATACTGTGGCACCACCTTGAAGAGCACTTCTATTTGAATGAATTGACCCCAGTACTTTTGGGTTTTTTTTTAAAGTTTGGTACTTATTCTATTGGTCTTTTTTGCCAAACTGGTAAGTTATGGGGACATAAACACACGAGTACCAGTTGCCAAGCAGTGGCAGTTGAGTGGAGAAAACAGGCACACACACACACATGTATGTGTTTTTATATATTTATATATATATATTTATATATTAGATAAAGATAGTTATGACTAGTCTATGGGGTCATAATATACACACACATGCATATATATATATATATAAATAAATAAATAAAATAAATGCGCCCTTTTAAAGCCTAGCCAGGCTCATGGGCCCGGTTTCCCAGTTTCAATGGCGTATGTGTTCCCCAGCTGGACGGGTCGCCAGTCCATCGCAGCGTTACTCATTTTTGCCAGTTGAGTGAACTGGAGCAACATGAAATGAAGTGTTTTGCTCAAGAACACAACGCGTCGCCCGGTCCAGGAATCGAAACCACAATCTTACGATCATGGTGCTGACATCCTAACCACTAAGCCATGCGCCTCGACGCATATATATATACTCTTTTACTTGTTTCAGTCATTTGACTGCAGCCATGCTGGAGCACCGCCTTTAGTCGAGCAAATCGACCCCAGGACTTATTCTTTGTAAGCCTAGTACTTATTCTATCGGTGTTTTTTGCCAAACCGCTAAGTTACGGGACGTTAACACACTAGCATCTGTTGTCAAGCGATGTTGGGCGGGGGGGACAAACACATGCACATATATATATATATATATATACATATATACGATGGACTTCTTTCAGTTTCTGTCTACCAAATCCACTCACAAGGCTTTGGTCGGCCCGAGGCTATAGTAGAAGACACTTGCCCAAGGTGCCACGCAGTGGGAATGAACCCGGAACCATATGGTTGGTAAGCAAGCTACTTACCACACAGCCACACCTGTGCCTGCTTTTTTTTTCTTTTTTTTTACAGGTGCCCTTCTTGTCATTAACCATAAATAAGGGGTCTCTTATCCCACACAGTAAGAAGTGACTGAATGATTTGTTGACAGGAGAACTTATAACAACACTGCCCACTACACTGTACAAGCAATCACACACACACACACACACACACACACACACATCTATTGGGCTCTCCAATACTGGAGACACTGGACATTGATGTAGTTGGAAAAGTGACTTCTGCTGAAATTTCGGGTTTATCATTTTCATCATCTTGATTTAATGTCTGCCTTCTATGCCAGCATGGGTTGGATGTTTTGACAGGATCAAAATGGGTTGGAGAGCTGCATCTTGCTCCAGTGTCTCAGTTTTGGCATGGTTTCTATGCCCTTTCTAATGTCAAGCACTTTACAGCATGCACTAAGTGCTTTTTATCATGGTAGCAATACTTGTGAGGTCAGTTTGTAACTTTGAAGTGTTAGAATCATTTTATTAACATCAGAATATAAAAATAATCTTAAGAGAGTATTGTAGTTCGCTTGAAACATTGTGTATTGTTTGTAAAGAATAAAAAGTTTTGAATGGTACAACAATGCACTATAAAACAAAAAATGGACTATATAACCATTGCAATTTAGTTATCTATAGTCCGATGATATTTCGGAATACAATTCCTTCTTCAGATCTTCTTAGATGGAGTCTCTGCTATAAACTGTTTACTAACGGCTTTTTTTTTTTCCGGAAGTGACGCAATAGTGGTCTCACGAAGCTCCTTCCAGAATTCCTCTTGAGATGTGTGTGAGGTCGGCTGACCTCACACACTTATAGCAGAGACTCCAGCTAAGAAGATCTGAAGAAGGAATTGTATTCCGAAATATCATCGGACTATAGATAACTAAATTACAACAAGTATATAGTCAATTTTTTGTATTATAGTGCATTGTTGTACCATTCAAAACTTTTTATTCTTTAAAAATAATCTTGTTAAAAAAACATGGTCAAACGTTTCAACAAAATAAACTCTAAATATTGGTCTCAAATTTTGGCACAAGGCCAGCAATTTTCAGAGAGGGGCTAAGTCAATTGCATCAACCTCAGTGTTCAACAGGTAGTCATTTTATCAACTTTGAAAGGATGAAAGGCAAAGCTAACCTCAGCAGAGTTTAAACTCAGAACATAAAGACATACAAAATACTGTCATGCATCTTGTTTGGCATGCTAACAATTCTTCCAGCTTGCCACCTTTATAGACTCTAAATATT
>NC_142938.1:24856638-24876638 GCF_046866305.1 Octopus bimaculoides | reverse complement strand
TCCGCCAAACAACACCATCACTGCTGCACCGAAGAGCAATGGCTTCTGTAGAACCATTGATCAGATAGAGCAGAAGAAAAATGAATTCATCCAATCCTATGCCCTTATCAGACCACACATTGACACTCTTGATGCCATCATGGAAAACTACTGTGGCAAGACTGATAAGGATAGGGAAGCTAAGGAAGCAACAACCAGAAGTACCTCTGTGCCAGAGGTCCTACAAAGGAACAGAGTCCTCACACCAGAGGAATGCAAATGCTACCACAAAAAAAGGAAGGAAAGAACATGAGCACAAACATAAAGAAGGAAGAGGAGAAAAAGGAAAAGGAAAAAATGAAATAACTAAAACTGAAACCCCAAACCACCAAACAAAAAATTGAAAACTCAAATATGGAGACTCCAATAGAATCCAAAAGCCTGAGGCGAGAAGAAAGGCAAATGTTGGCATGGAGAAGACAGTACAAACTGCTGGTCTGTTCACCCGAGATCCTGCCAAAACTACAGGGGCCTTAAGGAGAAATACTTCCCTGAGGAAAGGCACCAATCTCCTTCAAAGAAAAAATATACAAATGCAATACACTCTTCAGATGTTATTCACAAGGCAGCAGCTGAGCAAGAGTCTTTTTTGTGCATGGCGCAAAAGACTGTGGCTACATTATGCACAAACAAGGAACCTTGCCCCCACTGCACAAGACCACCACAATCAACAGACATGGGATGTATGTATGTATATGTGTGTGTGTGAATATATATATTTGTATGTATATGTACATATGTATATATATATATATATGTATGTGTGTGTGTGTGTATGTATATATATATATGTATATATATATATATATATATATATCGGTAATGTGAAGGTGACATCAACAGCACTCTCAGATCACAACATTGTTGAACACCTTATGGTCCTGCATGAACTGCTGGTATCTACCCTATCAGGAAGATTCAAGCCTTATTGAACCTGAATTTCTATAAAGCAAAATGGAAATCAATCCACAAAGAGATCCACAAACGAAACTGGTCCAAGATCAGCTAAAATTACATAACTACAAACCAATGGTAGATAAAGCACCCACTGATAAAATTTCAAATCTGTATGTAAAGAATTTACAAAGTTACAAACAAATATTGTGGACACCCCTCTTGAACCTAAATAATTCAAAATAACATGAATAAGCATTACATTTGACAGATTAATATGAACAGTAAAGATGTTTTTAGGTGTCTATTTTTTTACACACACACACAACACAGCCTTGCTCAGTTGGGACTACATGTGTGTTACTTTGACATCATGATTCCAATAAAATTTGCTTATGGGGAGCAAAATATAGAAAAAATCTCAATAGATGTGTGAGTGAGAAAGAAACGAGGAAGGTCTTGGGATGTGGTAGAAACAACAACCAGATCTCCCTTAAATCACACATTTCCCTCTCAAATTATTAGCAATTTTTTTTTAAACCATAAATGTTTCTCTCACAGGTTTTAAGTGTGTATTGGAAAAACAAAATGGCCAAAATCGTTTCAGCCTGCAGGGGAAGTAGGGGAAGCATTAGTTGAAAAAAATTATCAAACTTTTTTTCTTTTTTTTTTATGAAAAGATGCCTCCCATCATTCTAAAGACTTTGGTGAAAAACATAGGAAAAAAACCCCATCAAAATGGAAAAATTCCAACCTATGTAGGCTGTCTGATTTGAAACTGTTTTCCATAAACTCCACCCTCACCCGTCCCCTACCAAAAAGTTTACCTACAAATTTCTTTGTAATTGTAATCTACACTATTTGAAAGGTATTTGAATAAAATTTCATTTAAAAATACATATTTTCTAGAAAGTTATGAGGAGGAAAATGTTGAGTCCTGTGAATTTTTCAAAATTCTTCTCCCCAACCTCTTGCAAAATTGTTTCCAACAAATATTTACATACACTCAATCTACAGGATATAAGCGATTATTTGGTGAAAGTTTCTTTAAAAAGTATTCATTTTTTTTTAAGTTGTGAGGCAACAAAGTCAGTGGTGTATTAAACTGTAGTTATGCTATTTTTTCCATAAAAGTTAACATTAACAGATTAATGTTAACTTCCCTTACATTTTCAAAGAACTAATGGATTAACGATTAATGAAGTTAACTTGTCGATTATTGGTGTCTACCCTGTCTATAAATATATATGTATGTATGTATATATATCTCTATATAAGCATATATACATATATATATATATATGCATATATCATCATCATCGTCATTGTTTAACGTCCGCTTTCCATGCTAGCATGGGTTGGATGATTTGACTGAGGACTGGTGCAACCGGATGGCTACACCAGGCTCCAATCTAATTTGGCAGAGTTTCTACAGCTGGATGCCCTTCCTAACGCCAACCACTCAGAGAGTGTATATATCTATATATATGCATATATACATATATATATATGCATATATATCTATATATACATATATATACATCTATATATGCTTATATGTATACATATATATATATATATAATACAAGGAATATATATACATGTATACACACATATATGTACATACTTACATCTACATGTGTATATATATGCATATCAGGGTACAGGACGTTAGAACAATAAACTACAGACAACGGAACGAACACATAGGAAAACGGAAAGCCACTTGGAATATCCCTTCATCAGCTGTCTCTATTCTATCTAGACGTTTCGAAGATAAGACAGAACGTACTCTAGAATAGTCTCTTCCTGAATAGTGGATCAACCCACTACACAGAGGATTCCAAGGTGGCAAACACAAACCAAGACAGGAAAAAATGGACAGTGAAAACAACATTCAAAAGCCGTACGGCCAAACGCAAATCTGAAGTAGAACGCTAGTAGTTCGTCTTGCCTTCACAGCGGCTGGAGTGAAAAGAAAGTTGACCACAGGTCACACGAGAGCAGAGAGGATGGTGGAGGGAGGAAGTGGAACAAGGAGGAAGGGACAGAAGGGTATAGCAGTGAAGTAGAGGCCAGGACAGAGGTATAGATAGAAAGATGGAGGAAGACAGATAGATAAATAGATAAAAAGATAGATAGATAGATAGATAGAAAGATAGTCACGTCAGAATAATAGTAGACTTACTTGCAAAAAAGGACGTGTGCGTTCAATAATGTAATAATACAAGGAATATATATACATGTATACACACATATATGTACATACTTACATCTACATGTGTATATATATGCATATCAGGGTACAGGACGTTAGAACAATAAACTACAGACAACGGAACGAACACATAGGAAAACGGAAAGCCACTTGGAATATCCCTTCATCAGCTGTCTCTATTCTATCTAGACGTTTCGAAGATAAGACAGAACGTACTCTAGAATAATATATATATACCGGAGTAAGCACATAAATGTGAAACAAGGTGGAAAAAAAATATATATATATATATATATATATATATATATATATATTGGATCATCCCACAAATAATGTGGGTTTTTTTATATTTTTTCCTTTTTCAAAATTAAGATATACAAAGTTGCTTTTTAATCTAAAATATACCTCCTTCATTTTCTTCAATGCTGTTCCATCTATCTGGTAGGCTTGCAAGGCCCCCTCCTTCCAAAATTCGCTTGTCCGTGATGAAAAATACTCCTCCAGTCCTGTTCTGACCTCATCTACAGAATTCACATTTTTTCCGTCCAAAAGATTTTGAAGACTGCAGAATAAATGACAATCAGATGGGGAAAAATCCGGCAAATATATTGGGTGGGGCATCGTTTCCCATTCAAACTACTCCAACCTTTGGAATATCATCCTTGCTGTATATGGCCAAGCATTATCCTGATGGAAACCCAAGATGGTCATTTCTCATCTTGAAACCAAAGAGAGTCATTTTTCTTCTAGCACTAACTTAAGCCGTTCAAGCTGCTTGCAATAGATTTCCTTTGTTATCATTTGGTTTGAGTTTAAGTGTTCAAAGTGGACTAAACCTTTCATATCCCACCAAACAGATAACAATACATTACATAAGTGAAGACCTTTAGAGTGGGGTGCCGGTGTTTCTCCTTTCCCAACCCACTGTCTTTGGCCCTTGACATTTTCATAGAGAACATATTTCTCATCACCAGTCACTATTCAATCCAAAATTTGTAAGACATGACAACAAAGAAGAGTCCACCATTTAAAAAACTTTTGGACCATATTCACCCCCAAACATCTTACTTCCTAAATGTCTGAAGAGTTTCTCTCTTGATATTATTCCATAATATTATCTTTTTAGTCTAGTATGTACTATCCTAAGTGTTTTAGGGCCCCTTACAACATATGCTATTTTCCCATTCATTTATATTTTTATTTTACCCTGTACAACAGTCTCAATAGTTGGTCTTTTGTTTTTAAATTTCAACTGACCAATTACATCGAATGTTGGACCTTGGCCTATCTCACTTCAGACAACAGGTGGAAGAGCTAGTAAATAAATAAAAAATTACATTTGATCGATTAGCACTTTATTATGATAAATACCATTAATTAGTACTACAAGCATAATTATTATAAATTATTATGATTAATCTAAGACTTTATTGTATCTTCACCCCTTCTCCAACTAAAACCTATTGGCATATCCCACTATCCATACTCTACCCCCCATACAAAGGATTGATCCACCAATTACTATTTTAAATTTAGTCATTTACTTAATGTCCCAAAGAGATGCACAGGCAAAATGGTATGATTACAACCATATTCAACTTGTCCCTTTTTCTTCTCTCTGCTCTTCTTTATATTTATTTTTCACTCTGATGAAGCTCTTTGTTTCAGATTTGTTATATTACCAAATATGATAAATATTTTTAGCATATCAATGGCAATACCATAATACACTGGAAGCAGAAGCAGCTGTTAGATGGGATGCAGTCTATTTGTATTGAACTGAAAAATAATAATTGATGTAAGTCAATTGTTGTTCATCAATATTTCTCCATTTTCTGTTTTCTTTAAATTTTAGTTCTTGATAAGCTCATGTTTATCCTTGTCGTTACCTATAATTTATGAGCATAATATGCTTCCATATGTATGCCCATGGTTAAACATAGGTAAGATACCGGTAGTATAATAGATACTTCTATTCCTTAGACAGTTATTTTAACCTCTAACTCAGCTAAGCTTTGATTGATATATATATATATATATATATATATATATATATATATTTACATATATGGACATATAGCGGTATGTAAGCCGACTCAATAAATATCTAGTGAGACTTTTTATTAATGTACCCGAAGAGACCCGAAATGTATCGAAACATCTGTTGTAGCCAATAAAATTCAAGCAAGCGAAGACAAAATATGACCTTACATGGTCCATACTTAGACACGCAAGTCCCTACAACACTTTTTCCCGCATACGCCAATTATGCTCCAACGAGTCACTCTCAATAATGTTAACAAAGGGGCTCAGTATAAATAAATTCACTGAACAATTACCCAGATGCCTACACACAACTAAACACACATTCACATACTACAATCCAGGCAATACGTAACTTGATGTATACATGGCACCCACAACTCTTAATACACGTGAACTTGAGGAAGTATATTTGAATAACTTGTATTTGACATATGATCTTGCAATCTAGATCCATATACGCATATATATATATATATATATATATATATATATATATATATATGTATATATATGTATGTGTATATGTGTGTATATGCATATGTGTACATGTATGTATGTGTGTATATATATATATATATATATATATATATGCGTGTGTGTGTGTGTGTGTGTGTGCATGTGTGTATATGTACATATATATACAAATATATGTGTCTACATATTCATCTATGCGCATTTGCGTTTTGTAGGTGTGTGTATATATTAGTGCGAATCTATGTATAAGTGTTCGCAGGCATGTTTATGTGTGTATATGCGTACATATATGTGTGTGTATGTGTATATGTATGTATATATTTTTTCTGCGTATACAAGAGTGTATATGTGTGAGTATATATGTGTGTATATATATGTATATATATATATATATATATATATATATATATATATATATGTACATATGTATACATGTACATATATATATGTGTGTGTATATATATATATATATATATATATATATATATATATATATATGTACATATATGTATACATATATATTTCTTTATTGCCCCCAGGGGGGCTAAACATAGAGGAGCAAACAAAGAGAAAGGGATTAGGCTGATTACATCTACCCCAGTGATTAAGTGGTACTCATTTAATCGACCCCAAAATGATTAAAGGCAAAATCGACATTGGTAGAATTTGAACTCAGAATGTAATGGCAAATGAAATACCACTAAGCACTTCAGCCAGCGCACTAACAATTCTGCCACATGTATGTATGTGTGTGTGTGTGTATATATATATATATACATATATATATATATATATATATTAGGGCTGTGGAGTCGAAAAAAAACTTCAACTCCAACTCCTGTATTATTGGCACCTCTAATTCTGTCTCCTCATTATGTAATTAAGTGATTGTGTTCTACATCAATATACATAATACTGAGAATGTGTCTGTCTATCTGTCGGTCTGTCTGTCTGTATATGTGCATCACTAAAACTTGAGAATTACCCAACCAATTTCATACAAATTTTACACATGCCTTAATTAGGGTCCATGCAGTGTCATGGGCAAAACAAATTTTCATCTTCTTGCCTAATGCAAGCCCCAAGCACTCTCTTATCTTTTATACTATTTCAGTATTATGTGAAACAATAACATCTCTATTGTAATGCGAGATACTTTCAGTTTAATACGTTCACTGCTATCTCATATACATACATGCATGCACACACACACACACAATTATATATATATATATATATATATATATATATATATATATATGCCTGTATATATATGTATATATATCTGCACATATATATATGTATATATATATATATATATGTATAGATTTATATGTATATATAAGTATATATGTGTGTATATATATGTATATATAAAGATAAATGAAATATAGAGATTTTCAATCGACAATCCAATAATTTATTTATATTACAATGATACATGAAATACTATGGATATAATATATAATATAACATAATATTACATAACATAAATAAAACCATAAACAGCCAACAAATTGTTTCAACTTATATATATTTTTCCTTATACACATAATCACAGTTTCATTATACATATAGTCACTTCAGGGTCTTTGGCTTCAGAAAAAGACAAAATTCCATGTAATGGAGCTGTGATTATATACACCAGTAAAAATATATCTAAGTCAAAACAATTTCTTGGCCTT
The DNA here is from genome assembly GCF_046866305.1 of Octopus bimaculoides. Taxonomy (NCBI): domain Eukaryota; kingdom Metazoa; phylum Mollusca; class Cephalopoda; order Octopoda; family Octopodidae; genus Octopus; species Octopus bimaculoides. The sequence goes on along the minus strand of NC_142938.1, from coordinate 24,869,282 downwards.
TTATGGTTTTTATATTATGTTATATAATATTATGTTATGGTGTATATCATATTCAAAGTATAAAGTGTAATATTGTGATATAAATAAATTATTGGATTGTCAGTTGAATATCTCTACATTTAATTTATCTTTATAATTGAATTATGCCAATATTTATATGGCATCCAACTGATGTACCAATGAATTGAATGTTTAACACAGCCCTTTGAAGGGTTTCTTTTCCTCAGTTTGTTACTTGATAATGAATATATATGTGTGTATAGTGTGTATATATGTATAAATATATATATGCATGTATATATGTGTACATATATATCTATGTATGTGTATATACATATATATATATATATATATATATATATATATATATATATATATATGTATGTATATATATATATATATAGATTTCTATGTATATATATATATATATATATACTAGCAGTATAACCCAACCTTGTCCGGGTGTGACTTATTATGCCATCTACGATAAGTCTTGCTAGCTGAAAATCAACTAAAAAAGAAAGCCTTACAATGAAAAAACCCTTAAGATGTAAATATGTTGATAATTCAAAAGACGATGAAATTAATAGGGAAAGTCTGAAGGCTGTTTTGCGTAAAATTATTAAGCATACATAAATTTCATCCGTGTAATTGGCTATAGAAATGCTTGTGCAAAACAACTTTTTGCGCTGCCCTGATTATACATAGCAGGGTAATCCCTTTTCACAGGAGCTAGGATGGCAATTTGTGATGAAGCAATTGCTGGCGATCTGTTGCTAAACAGTTTTGCCAGAATTCTATCAGATTGGGCAGAAGGTGTTGATGCACCATTTTGCATTATGTTCAAAGTAGCTACTGGAATGTGGTGAATTGCTGCAGTCTGTGGCTGTCATTTTAAACCGGTTGCTGTCTTTCCCCAGCAAACTCTCTTCTTTGGAGGCATAATCTATGTATATATTAAACAGAACAAAAGTTATAATAGATGGCAGGGTCGGTACTTTACACATATCTGTAATTTTTCAGATTAACACCCGCACGATTACCCAACCCTAATTCTAAACCTAATCCTAACACTAACCCTAACACTAACCCTAAACCTAACCCTAACCCTGACCCTAAAAAACGTAACCGTAACATTAATCCTAAATCCTAAACCTGACCCTAAAACCTTAACCCTAACACCCTAGTGAAAATCGTAGTAAATTTACAAAACATTGACGAACATGAGTTATATTTTACTGAATGATTGTGTACTTGCACGTGTATGCTTTTGAGAGAGCGAGAGAGGAAGAGGTAGAGAGGGGGAGAGAAAGGAATAGGGGTAGTTAAAAGTTTTCTTATGACTGCTTCTCTTCACTGCCTATTACTTCATTAGAAATCTAAGGATGCACATAAGCACAAAATAGAGAAAAATGAAACAAATATGGACGACTTGCTCCAAAACACCACCGAGTGGGGAACACTTCTCAAAAATAACCTGCAGTTGTTTCCTTCAAAATTCCTACATGCTTGAAATGTACATACATCAAGGTACATTTGTACAAAATTTCATGAAAAAATATTCATTTTCCTGGAAGTTAAGAGGAATTTAAGTGGAATTTCCGAATATTGTACCCCACCCCCTTCCAAAACACTTTCACCAAAAATTTTTGTATATTTGGAATCTACATAATAAATAATATATGCATAGAAAATTTCATTAAAAAATATTCATTTTTATGAAAGTTATGACCTTCCAAAGTTGGGGGATACAACTCTGTAGTTATGCCATCAATGTTTTGTAAATATACCACGATGTGAATGATTGTGTTTACTTGCACGTGTATACGTTTGAGAGAGCGAGAGAGGAAGAGGGGGAGAAATGAATAGAGATTGAGAGCAATGTGTACGTTGTTGTCACAGGTCATGTATGTATGGTTGTGTGTATTTTTACGTATCTATGTTATGAAAAATAGGTAAAGAATACTGAGATGAAAGTTTAATCTATGACGTATGTATCACTTTCTCTCTCTCTCCCTCTCCCTCTTTTACTCTTACTCTCTATATTTTATGTTGAGCGCGTGTGTGAGAATGGCGTTCCAGGTAGAAGGGATGAAATATAAAAGTTGCTAGAAACAACAGTCAAATCTCCCTTAAATCACACAAAGTAAACGGAATTTTTAAAATCTAATTACTGCACTGGAAAGTTCACATCGAGAAAATTCCATTGATGTAAAAAATTTTACGAAAAAGTGGAAAATGTGGATTTCTATAAACTTTCAAAAAGGCTTCACACAGACACACAACTTCAGCTTTATATATTAAGAAGATATATATATATATATATATATATATATATATATATATATATATATATATATTTATGTATACATACATATATATATATATTTATGTGCATATATATATATATGTGTGTGTGTGTATATATATATATATATATATATATACATATGTATGCATGTATATATGTGTATATATAAGTGCGTACGTATATATGTATGTATATATATGTATATGCATGTATGTGTATATATCTATAAGTATGTACATATATATGTATGTATATATAGATGTATATTTATAGATTAATATGTATAGATGTATATATGTGTGTGTGTGTGTGTGTGTGTGTGTGTGTATGCATACATATATACATATATGCATCTACTACATATGTGGAAAATCAGTGTGTTCGTTTGTGGCATCGTTAGCTAACTCCTCTTACATCGTTTTATTGATTTTGATGAAACTTGACACGTGAGTAGAACTCATGTCTGGAAACCTTGTGACATACTTAGAATGCATAAAGACTGTCATCAGCAAATATCTTTTGTAAATTAATGTCACTAAACTCTGAGTTTGTCAGCTGAGGGGGGAAAGATGAGTGTGTCATCTAGCCAGTAGCTCTGCAAAGGTAAGAGACTCCTAGGAGAGCTGAACAGCAGAAGGTCTTCAGGGAAGAAAACCTCCTCATGCAAGTGTTTCAACCCTTAAATTCTTATAAGAGGGGCCAGGCCACATCCAGGTCATGACTCCTTGGTCCTCTTCCAATGAAACTTTTTAGCCACTTGGATATTTATTGGAGACTTGGAGATTTCATCTAGTTGTAACTCTTCTCTGTTGATTCAGCTTTCAAATTTATACTTAAAGAAGAAATAACATTGGTTGTCATGATAGTGGTGAAATGTCAACACTATCACAGAGGCCCACTCAAAGTTACTGAGTGAGTCTAAGGCATTATAATACAGTATGGTAGTCATTTTTGTTCCTCTTTGACCAGACTGAGTGTAACAATATTTCTGGTAATTTTCTTCATCTTATCCAAGCTTCCTTGTACAGACAGTGGGCACAAACAAAACAAAAGTAATAATTTGTATCCACTTTTTCATCGCCATATTTCTGTTGGAATGTGGAGGTGCAATGGCCCAGTGGTTAGGGCAGCGAACTCGCGGTCAGAGGTTCGCGGTTTCGATTCCCAGACCGGGCATTGTGAGTGTTTATTGAGCGAAAACACCTAAAGCTCCATGAGGCTCCGGCAGGGGGTAGTGCCAAACCCTGCTGTACTCTTTCACCACAACTTTCTCTCACTCTTACTTCCTGTTTCTGTTGCGCCTGTAACTCAAAGGGTCAGCCTTGTCACACTGTGTCAAGCTGAATATCCCCGAGAACTACGTTAAAGGTACACGTGTCTGTGGAGTGCTCAGCCACTTGCACGTTAATTTCACGAGCAGGCTGTTCCGTTGATCGGATCAACTGGAACCCTCGACGTCGTAAGCGACGGAGTGCCAACAACAACAAATTTCTGTTGGAATAGACTGCTTTTGTTTCAATTAGTTCTAAAACTAATAAACAGTTTATGAAAATATATTTGTTATTATGAAGTTAGTTATGCTTACAAATTTGTGTTGCAAGATTCCTGATGTGAAATTGTGTGCTGAACAGATATTGCTATATTTCAGGATGGTCATTTTTTTTTTTTTTACTTGCCAAATAAACACACGTACTATATATTCATTCATCACACATTTATCACAGTCCTTATTTTATCTTATGTCCATTGTCTGGAAATCTTTCATCACACATCTGTGACCTCTTCAGCAACCCTTTCCATCCACAAGTATCCTCCTGTTCTTCTTAGTCCATTCTGTCCTTCTTTGAAGTGTATACTTATCTCTGTGTGTGTGTGTGTGCGTGTGTGTGTGTGTGTGTGTATGTGTGTGTGTGTGTGTGTGTGTGTGTGCATGCCTATGTGTGCGCATATGTGTTTCACATGTATGCTTGTGTGTGTGTTTATGGGCTTGCCTACTACATTGTATCCATGCCCTTTATATTGTTGTTACTGTTATCATTGTTGTTCTTAGTTATGAAATTACTGTTTCCTATAAAATGAGCATGAAAATTTGATGGAAAGTTCCTCTTTAATTCAGTGAAAAACAGGAAGTTTGTATCATAGATTCAGATGTGGTCTCAGGCAGATGAGTATCGAAAAGAGTTAATTTGATAGCATTCTTTGGGTTTGTGAAAGAGGAAATATTAACCCTATTCCACCATGTCTAGGTAGACATGCCAAATAACACTTTTTGTTTTTTTCTGGCAAAAACTTCTTTGGATCAAATGTTTTCAATAAATTAAGGTTTATATAGTGATTCACAAAAAAGAAAAAACAAATAAATAAATATGGCACAGGCGCGACTGTGTTGAAAAAAATTTGCTTCTGAACTACATGGGCAAGTGCCTTCTACTATGGCCTCAGGCTGAACGAAGCCATGTGAGTGTATTTGGTAGACAGAAACTGTAAGAAGCCCATCGTGTGGGTGTGTGTTTATCTTCCACCACCGTTTGACCACCAGTGTTGGTGTGCTTACATCCCCGCAATTTAGCAGTTCGGCAAAAGTGACTGATAGAATAAGTCCCAGGTTTACAAAAAAATTACAAGTATTGGGGTCGATAGGTTCGACTAGAATTCTTCAAGGCGGTGCTCCAGCATGGCCGCAATCTAATGAGTGAAGCAAGATAAAAGCTACATAAAATAAAGAAGAAATTGCTTTCACATATTTTAATTTTCCTTCCCCTCTCCCAAATTTTTTATTTTTATTTTTTTCACGAAAACTTTTGAGAAATCCCACTTCTAAAAATATGGAAATTCTGATTCTGAACAAAAGAAAGAAACAACTTTATCAATATTTAAGTTTTTTTCCATTTTCTTTTTTCTCAAAATATCGATGTCGTCATGGCATTTCTTATGTTAAATTTCCTCTTGTGTTCATAAACCGAAAGACTGTCCCGATTTTCCCGCAGATCCTCTGATGTAACAGTACTCCTGATAATTAATTTGATTCATCTCGTCCGAGCTTTCGTATAAGGAATATAGATTACTTGAACCAGTGATTCTCAATCATTTTTTTACTTATAGACCCCTTACTCTGGTGGACCCATATAGTCATTCGATATTTAAAAACAACTTTTATAGATACTTCTTTCAAGATTCCTACTCTGTTCGTTATACATTCACTTGTGAAGGTTGAACTACGTAAAGCGTTAGAAAGAAACCTAACTATTTCTTGCAATAAATATCTGAAGCAAAAGTTTTTCATTGACACTTAATATAACGACTGTGAGTCTCGAAATCACTATTTCGCTCGTGAAGACACCCAAAAAAATCTTATATGGAGCCTCGGGGATCATATGAACCCTGGTTGAATACCACTGGTATAAACAATGTAAAAAAAATAACAAGTCAATTGTATTTACTTAATTGATTCATCGACCTCAAAACAGATCTAAAATATGGAAAATCTGCACGTGAGTGAGAGGTGTCAGATGTCTATACCAAACAGCTAAGATCCTACAGGATCCTTAGCAGTAGGCGATGGTGGGGATAAGTTTTAAGAACTGAAATCAAAAGCAAACGACAAAAGTAGGAACATCGGCGGGGGTAAAGAATACGTACACCACCCGTTTTCGGAGTAACGAAAACCCTAACCCTAAACACCGGAACATCTAACGTAGTTGCTCAATTTGCTAGGAATAATAGTCAAATCTCGCTCATTTCACATCAAGCCCGTTGCCAGACCTTGGTGCCAGGGGGTGCTTCAGAATATTTTGGGTGGGCATTAACTTATGTTGCGGGAGGATTTTTGTAAACTGTATTTTTTAAATCTGAGGGTACACCATTGAATAGTGAGGAGAAGGGCAGTGCCGTTCACTGAATCCCCTTAGTGCCTGGCATTTATCACACTTAAAAAGGACACATTAGACAACGTTGCCAAGTCCCTGTTTATATTAATCTTTTTTCTAACTACGTGTGTGTGTGTGTGTTGTTGACAAGCTTCTTATAACATTGACCCCTTCAGTGAATCGTTGATAACTTATTGACCCCTTTCATGTAAATTTCTAAAATAAAATTAAAACGTATAATTGAGAGAAAGAAATTCTTGATTCAAAAATAAATTCCTTCGTTCTTTTGTGTTATCACTTTTAATAAGAAATATTTAAAGTGTCGGCTCGTCCCCCACATAAAGACATATAATGAACAGAACACACGTAAGGAAACTGATAAAGAATAATTAAAATTCAGTTATATTGCATAAATACAGTATATTCGAAATATCTAATGTGTAATATGTATTTAACGAAACTAATTACTACATCGATATTTGGCTGGAAATTAATGAGTTTTAGCCTTAAATTACTTCGTTCCTCCAAATTCAATTCCTAATAATTCAGCATCTTTAATGCTCAAAATCGTTTCAAGTGTTTATGGACCCCATTCAACAGTTAGGCAAGACTCAAGGTTCAATATAAACCACTTTGCCAAGCCTTAGTCAATACAGTTAGGCTCAATTAGAAACAGTCTTTATATAAGGATTGAGCAAGAGCAGTAAATAGTGAAGAATAATGAAAAGTCAAATAAAATAAATTAACTTGAAGTTGGCGGTTTTACTTTAGTTGTTCATCCGTTAATTAATTGTAATTAATAATCAACCTACCTGACGGTCTGCTAAGTTAATTGGTGGAGAGCGAAGGAAAATGTCCTCTTTTCACTGATAAACAAATTTTGTTGATACGTAAAGAGAAATATTTTGATAGGAGTGGGAAAGACGTGAAAAAAAGAAAAAAAAACAAAGGTATGTCGTATTAAACTGACGGAATAAAACCTCTTTCTTTCCCCTCTCTCTCTCTATCTCTTTTCTTTTCTTCACGCTCTCTTTCTTCCTCTCCCCGTTACTTTTATATTACTCTCCTTCACTGCGTCTTTTCTTTTATGTCTCTCTTCTTTCCACCCTTAACCGTATTGCTTTGTCATTATCTCTAATATAGTATATATATAGTATATGGACACACTTTAAAAATCCACAATTACTACAACGACAACTGAAAAATAGTTTTCTAGCAGGCTGAATGATGACGTAAAGGTACCTTCGTTGGCATCTACAAAGGCGGTGACGGTGATGGTCACGCTACAAGAATAAGTCAACACCAACATTGACTAGCAATGGCAATTTCTTTTGATCTTGTGCACTAAAAGGCACTTAGATAATTGATTGTGTGTGAGTGTGTGTGTGTGTACACACATTTGCACGGTGATCGCTATAAGCTTATAAAAATACCACTTAAAACCATTCGTTTGTGTGTGTGTATATATATATATATGTATGTATGTATATATACATATATGTATGTATGTGTCTGTGTGTGTGTATATATATATATATGTATATATATATATATGTATGTATATATACATATATGTATATATATATATATATACATACAGTTCTATATTTAAGAAATGAGGAATTATTTACATTATTTACATTATTTACATTTGACGGATATACGTCCTCATCTTGTTTGTTGTTAACACAACGTTTCGGCTGATATACCCTCCAGCCTTCGTCAGGTGTCTTGGGGAAATTTCGAACCTGGGTTACTATTATTATTATTATTACATTATTATTATTATTAATCAGGTCGCTGCTGTGAATCGAACTCGGAACCTTGGAGTTAGTAGCCCGCGCTCTTAACCACTACGCCATATGCCCGTGGGCAATTATGGGGTGAATTTTAAGGCTTATAAATCTATTATTTTTCTATCCTTCCTCAATACCGGTTCCCATATGCTATTTATATCTGCACTCGGTCTGCTTAGGAGGTTGTTGTGTCCTAGCATATGTGCTGCTTCTTTTAGTTTTCGTATTTTCCAGTGTTGTTCCCTGTCTATTATTTTAACTTCATCCCACAGGGGGAGGTGGTTTCCATTTTTCCATACATGATCAGCTATACCCGATTTATCGATATCTCCTCGTGTCACAGCTTTGCGATGTTCTTCTACCCTTATTTTGAGGGGGCGACATGTTTCGCCTTTGTATAACCTACCACAGCTGCATGGGATGGAGTACACGCAGTGTTTGGTCATATTCTCTTCTGTTGGTGGTTTTACCCGAAGGAGATATTTGCGAAGTGTTGTATTGCTCTTGAATACTGCCCTGATGTCATATGGGCCGCATATCTTTTGTATCTTTTCGGAGAGGCCTTTCACATAGGGTAGACAGACTGTAGACAGTTTATTGGTTTCATCCTCTCTTTTCTTCATAATTGGAGTAGATAGTATGTTCTTGGGGTAGTTGTTTCTTAATAAATTGTTACTGAGCTTGATCATTTCCTCGTGGTGTGTATCACGATCGCTACTTATATTCTTTGCTCGGTGTTTTAGGCACTGAGCAATTCCTCTCTTTACACTGTATGGATGGTGGGAATTGAAGTTAAGGTATCGTCCAGTGAAGGTTGGCTTGCGATATACGGATGTCCTGAATCCATACTCGGTGCGTGTTATTAATACATCCAGGAATGCCAGCTGATTGTTCTGTTCCTTTTCCATGGTGAACTGTATGGATGGATTTATTGAGTTCACATGATCTAGCAGCATTTGGACATCTTGCTGGTGGGGCCAGAGAATAAAGGTGTCATCAACGTATCGCAGCCATAGGGTTGGTTTTAGTGGTGTTGATCCTAAAGCCAAATTCTCGAAGTATTCCATGTATATATTGGCTATTATCGGTGATAATGGCGAACCCATAGCTAAACCATCTTCTTGTCGATATATATCAGTGTCCATACTGAAGTAGGTAGTTTCTACACAGAAAGTCAACATTTCCATCAAGTTTGTTATTGGTATACTAGTGCGTTCTTTTAGATGGGTGTCTGTCACTAGCTTTTCTTGAATCACCGATAGTGCTTCACCAGTTGGGACTTTGGTGAATAGACTTATCACATCTAGACTCACCATCTGGTTGGATTCAATGGGGGTATCCTTGATCAATTCTGTGAAGTGGATGGAATTCTTCACGTATGATGTTGACTTTCCTGCTAATGGACTGATTATATCCACCAAGAAGCGGCTCAGTGGATGACATGCTGAACCTCTACAGCTCACTATAGGTCTTAGTGGAATACCTTCCTTGTGAATCTTAGGGAGACCGTACATGTGTGGTAGTTTACTGTAGTGTTGAGTCAGCTGTCTGTACTTCATTGGTGTGAAGTGATCCTTGTTCTTGATCAAAATCTGTGACAACTTCCTCTCTGTTTTCAGAGTTGGGTCTTTCTTTACTCTACTGTAGCTACCATCACTTATAAGACTTGCCAATTTTTCGGAGTAGTCAGACTTGTTCATCACCACTGTAGCATTTCCCTTGTCCGCTGGGAGAACTATGATGGAATTGTCTCCTTGTAGCCTTTTGATAGCGAACTTTTCTTCCTTAGTGATGTTTGGTTTGGGAAGTTTCGCTTTCTCCAGTACCTGTCTCACCTTCCACCTTAGTTCATCTCCCTGAGCTTTCGGTATCTTTACCGCTATCTCTTCAATATGGGCTATTATGTCCAAGTATGGAATGCGCTTGATGGTTGTCGCAAAGTTGAGACCTTTGTTCAGTACGGCTTCTTCGGAGTCTTCCAGACGTCGGCTACTTACATTAATCACTGCTTTCACAGGTGGGTGATGGACTTCAGTCTTCATTCTCCGACCTTTGAGTTTCATAAACTTCTTAATCTGGCGCGTCTTCACCGTTTCAAATTCTTTCATGTACGATTTTCCTAGATCTTGTTGGATTCTCTTTCTGTCGTCATCTCTAGTTATTTTTCTAAGTAAAGAGGATGTATTAATAACACGCACCGAGTATGGATTCAGGACATCCGTATATCGCAAGCCAACCTTCACTGGACGATACCTTAACTTCAATTCCCACCATCCATACAGTGTAAAGAGAGGAATTGCTCAGTGCCTAAAACACCGAGCAAAGAATATAAGTAGCGATCGTGATACACACCACGAGGAAATGATCAAGCTCAGTAACAATTTATTAAGAAACAACTACCCCAAGAACATACTATCTACTCCAATTATGAAGAAAAGAGAGGATGAAACCAATAAACTGTCTACAGTCTGTCTACCCTATGTGAAAGGCCTCTCCGAAAAGATACAAAAGATATGCGGCCCATATGACATCAGGGCAGTATTCAAGAGCAATACAACACTTCGCAAATATCTCCTTCGGGTAAAACCACCAACAGAAGAGAATATGACCAAACACTGCGTGTACTCCATCCCATGCAGCTGTGGTAGGTTATACAAAGGCGAAACATGTCGCCCCCTCAAAATAAGGGTAGAAGAACATCGCAAAGCTGTGACACGAGGAGATATCGATAAATCGGGTATAGCTGATCATGTATGGAAAAATGGAAACCACCTCCCCCTGTGGGATGAAGTTAAAATAATAGACAGGGAACAACACTGGAAAATACGAAAACTAAAAGAAGCAGCACATATGCTAGGACACAACAACCTCCTAAGCAGACCGAGTGCAGATATAAATAGCATATGGGAACCGGTATTGAGGAAGGATAGAAAAATAATAGATTTATAAGCCTTAAAATTCACCCCATAATTGCCCACGGGCATATGGCGTAGTGGTTAAGAGCGCAGGCTACTAACCCCAAGGTTCCGAGTTCGATTCACGAGTTCGATTCACGGCATCGACCTGATTAATAATAGTAATAATAATAATATAATAATAATAATAATAATAGTAACATCGATAGGAATGAGAACCCAGGTTCGAAATTTCCCCAAGACACCTGACGAAGGCTGGAGGGTATATCAGCCGAAACGTTGTGTTAACAACAAACAAGATGAGGACGTATATCCGTCAAATGTAAATAATGTATATATATATGTATATATATGTGTGTGTGTGTGTGTGTGTATACTAGCTGACGTACCCAGTAATTCCCTGGAAAGCACGGCTTATCCCTTGGTTCCGTTCTCATAACTGTTTAACTAATCCAATAACAATGCAAAGTATGTACCACTTAAAATGTATTTTTTTGATTTTTTTGTTTTGTTTTTTTTTTTGCATTTACAGAGAATACCGAACTGTCTTACACAGGATCTTGTTCTTAGGAATTCCCAATAAGTTATGAATACCCAAATTGTGAAGTTGTTATGTAATAACATGAAATTAGTCACCCGATAGTAAGAATTCAAATAAAGTAGCCCTGAAAAGAACTTTAATGCGTTCCCAGGAGGGAAAGTATGTATACTAAAATCGTGAAGCATGTTACGTAATAACAGGCCAATAAGATATGAGATAATAGCAATTCAAAGTAAATAACTCTGAAAAGGGCTTTAGTGCATTCCCAGAGAATTTTACCCTCAGCGGCGCTCGTGTTGGTATATTCGTGAATAAGTTACACCAAAATAAGTGGCTCTATTGTTTAGGAAAATACTATTTACTTGTTTAAAGGTTGTACTGGATAAATTGTGTATATATAATAAAGTGTAAGATTAATTTTAACCTTAGATGGTCTATTGTTGGATCGGCCCCTACGTATAAAGATAATAGAACTGGTTGCCAGTTATTCTCCCTTGAACTTTTGAAAATTATTAAATTTCCTGATAAGAATAAACTAATTAATAAGAGGTCAGATTTCAAACCCTCCTGTATCCATAAAATGATGAAAACCTTTAGATATTATAACCCTTAAATCCTCTCTTTTAGTTATGTGCACTTCTACACCTCATCTATTTAACTATTCCTACCTACCACAACCCAGGCACCTAACTAACATAGCCCGTACTCTACCCCTAACATCAGTATTTTGGTTTACCCTCGAATAACTAGGTTATGACCACTTAATTTAAACAAATTTTTAATTTTTAGTTTACACATATTTTTAATTTTTAGTTTACACAAATTTTTAATAAACGGGATCCATAATCCCAAACCTATGGATATAGTTCTAGCTTCGGTCACTGACTCGAAACCATCCAAGGACACTGCAATACGAAGTTATAATACGAAATAACACTGTGTATGTGTATGTATGTGGGTATATATATATGTGTGTATACTGTCTATACTGCTTATAAATTGTTTTGTTTTTTTTTTCATTTGTTTTTTAATATTTTTTTATATATTTTTTTATATATATACTTCACTTTATGCTTTTACATTTATTTTATACTCTTTTACTTCCGGTTTCGTTGTTTTAATTTTTTTAATTGTTACTTTCTTTGTATTTCTTATTTTTTATCGGTTATATTTTGACTCGTTTATCATTATCTTTTATATTTTATTATTTTTTTC
>NC_142938.1:24814066-24853638 GCF_046866305.1 Octopus bimaculoides | reverse complement strand
ATATATATATATATATATATATATATATATTATATATATATATATATATATTATATATATATATATATATATATATATATATATAATATATATATATATATATATATATATATATATATATATATAATATATATATATATATATATATAATATATGTATTTGAATATATATGTATATGTGTGTGTGTATGTATATATGTGTGTGTGTGTGTGTGTGTGTGTATACATATACATACATATATATAGTTTTAAATCTCTGAGCAAGAAGTAAGTAGTAACACTGCAACAGAGTAAAATCTATTTGACGACGTAAATTGGCAGTCCTGATTAGGATGATGTTACTACCTCTTTTAGCCACAGGAAAACATCTTTTCCAGCTGGCTACCGATGCACAACTGCATCCTAATACCTCAAACAAGGATGCCAATGTCCCCACTCAGCCTTAAACGGTACGCAGTTGTACGTCAGTAGCCAGCTGGAAAAGATGTTTATCTGGGGCTAAAGAAGTTATTAACATCATCCTAATCAGGACTGCCAATTTACATTGGCAAATCGATTTTGCTATATAGATAGATAGACAGACAGACAGACAGACAGACAGACAAATAGATAGATAGATAGATAGATAGATAGATAGATAGATAGATAGATAGATAGATAGATATTTGCTTCCAAACCACATGGTTCGAGGTTCAGTCCTGCTGCATGATACCTTGGGCAACTGCCTTCTATTATAGCCTCAAACCTCAATACAGAGCTGGACGTAAGTTTGTTAATCCGTTAATTGTTTGTTTTCGTTAACGATTTAACTTTTAAATTAACTGTAAATATCATAATCAGACTAATCAACTTCCATTACACTTAGTTTTCATTAACTGAAGTTCGTTAACCCACCAAATTTCATAAAAACCGGTAAACATTTAAAAGTTTCTATTGTTTTCAGATTGTCTTAGCATATTTATTATTGCCCATGTCATTCTTCCAACGCTGATATAACGCCACTTATTACAATAAATAACTTGTAGGACCTCATTTGGCCCTTCCTGGATTTGAAACCAAAACCCACTCGCTTGTTGCTTGCTAAGACAGTAGAAAATTTCTTTGTCCGGTCAATAGTGATTGATGTGCTTCCATTTGATCCATGGCCTCACTGAGGTGGATGTCAATAGAGGAAATATTGACTGCCGTAAAGTGAAAAAAATAAATGAAAGGAAAAAAGTTGGTAAATATTTCGGTGTGAACGCAAATAGCTGTTACGTGGTAGCAAGGCATGCTAGAAATAGCAGCCAAATATTTCCTTTACCGGAAAAAGGAGCCATTTATGCGTGATTTCGATGTCACATTTGTTGAAAGCATGCAAAATAATCCAGAAAAGAATAAAAGACTCGTGAAAGAAAACTTCCTTGGTGGGAAACTTTGAGGTCACCACGACCCCTCCCACCTTTCTTTTCTGGAAAAAAAATGGCTTGCAGTGCGTTTGGAGGTCAGATACATTGAATGTACCCCAAAAAAGACTGTGGAACAACCAGATCGCCTTTACATCACACATTTTCCTCTGAAATTATTAGCAATATTTTTTTAAAGCAAAAATGTTTTTCTCATGGGTTTTAAGTGCGTAGTGACAAAACAATGGCAAAAATCGTTTCAGCCTGGGGTGGTGGGAGTGAGAAAAAATAATTTTCAAAAAGATGCCTCCCATCATTCTGAAGTTTTTCGTGAAAAACATTGGACTATATATATATATATATATATATATATATATATATACTGTTGTGTCTGGGGAGAGTCATTCTCTTATTGTGCCTTAAAATTTAACACACTCACCGGTAAAATTTCCACTTATTTCTTATTTTTATTTTCCTAAAATTTTCGTTGCGTCTTGCAACCTTTTCAATAGTCTTGACTATTGTGTTAAATTTTAACGCACAATAAGAAAATGACTCTCCCCAGACACAGAATATGCTTCAACACACGAAATCACATAAAAAAATCTTGCAAACCAAATCCAAAAACGAAATATATATATATATATATATATATATGCGAGGTCTGATCAATAATTATCCAGACTGTTGCCATAGTAACAAAGCTAAAGCACATAGAGTGAAGTTGCCTGGCAAAGATTGATCTTGAACTCTGCTGTGCATGCGCATAATTTTTTAACTTCTAGCTCACTTCCACTGAGTAACGTGTGATCATCACATTGACCATGACAGAGAAAGTTGTCATGGCAATACCTTCTCAGAGGCCTATGCAAAGTTGCAGAAAGTATATGGAGAGAAGTGTTATGAGCTGCACACAAGTGTACAAGTGGTTCAGACGTTTCCAAGGTGGCTGAAAAAATGTCGATATTTACGAATGTTCTGGGAGACCCGTAACCAACAAAACTGAGAAAAGCATCACAGATGCATGCAGCTGTGAGGGGAAATCATCAAATCACCATCCTTGAGTTGTCAAAGTATGTGCAGATTAGTTACGGTTCAGTTCAGTCAATTATCACTGAAGATTTGTGTATGAGACGCATGTCTGCAAAGTTTGTGCCAAAACTGCTTTCAACTGACCAAAAAGACATTCAAGTTTCAGTTACACAAGATCTCTTTGATTGTGTTTAGAACAATGGAAACTCTTTGAAAACTTTGCATAGGCTTCTGAACCGGTATCGCCAAGCCTTTGGAAAAATTTGATGCAGGTTCTTTGCTCAGCTTTCTCTGTCATAGTCAATGCAACGATCTCAAGCCACACATCTTCCTTCCAAGCACTGCTGTAAACAGTAAAAGTGAGCTAGAACGTTAAAACTTAGTGTGCATGTACAGCAGAGTTCAAGGTCTATCTGTGCCAAGCAGCTTCACTTTGTGTGCTTTAGCTTCGATATTTATTGATCAGACCACGTATATATATACATACATATTTGTACATGTATATACTTACATACACACACACACATGCACGCGCACACACACACACACACACACACACACACACACATATATATATTTTCCACACCCTCTTTTTCTTCTTTTTATAAGTATTTATGTTGCCTCATCTATTTATCACAGATGACTGAAAGGTGTGGTCGACAAGCTTTGAACACAAAATGTGAAGCACCATGCATGAAAGGGTAGGGAACTAGTGGTATTCTAAGGCCCAACAGTTTTAGGTCCCACCTTGAGAAGGTGAGATTAGATATTATAAGCCAATACTTTCCATGGGGGGAAAAGTAGGACAATAACGTACCCCTGCTTTCTCATACTCTACCATTTCTATCACTGGGTGTTGTAGGAACTATATACAGTCTTGATAGTTCCTATACAAGGTACCACTGCCTCTCCTAAGAAGGTTTCTTCTTTTATTACAATTCTATTCATATCTTGGGTATGTTATAGACAGTCACTTTGGGACATACAAGATGCATTCAAAACATATCTGACTTTACAGTTCTATATTTAAGAGATGAGGAATTATGTACATTATTTACATTTGACGGATATTTGTCCTCATCTTGTTTGTTGTTAACACAACGTTTCGGCTGATTTACCCTCCAGCCTTCATCAGGTGTCTTGGGCAAATTTCAAATCTGGATTCTCATTCCTATGGTATTTTTCGATGTTATTATTATTATTATTCAGGTCACTGCCTGGAAAGAACTCTGAATTTCGGGGTTAATAGCCCACACTCTTAACCACTATGCCAATAATAATAATAATTAATTCTGGATTATTGGCCACAAGGGCTAATATAAATAAAAGACATGAAAGGACAAACACAGGACAATAAAAACAAGGGTTTTTCAAAAAGAAAAGGTGCATGTAAACATTTGATAACAGCGAAAAATATAACAAATAAAAACTCCCAATACGGGGAGGTGCTTTGAAAGGTTACTCATGGAAAAACCCATAAAAGCCATGGAAGTCTGGTCAGACAGGACGAGAGCCCCTTCTCCTTTTATATTTCTTGTTTTACAGGTGTAATCTCAGAATTGGTCCATTCATACTGGCCATTCTTCCAACATTCACCCACCTTTCAACAAATTTGCTATGAGACAACACTTCCCTCTCTACTCTCACCTTCCTTCTCAAGTGGAACTTGAAAAAGTTGATGAGGCTTTGGCCAAAGAGGAAAGTGTCTGACTTTAGCCCTTTCAAACAGGTCCACCATACTACCTCGTTCGCTACAGCCACTAGACAAATGAAAATTGCCTTTCCCTCCCAGTTAAAGGAGGTCGGCGAGGCAATCTTCACTATGGATTCAGTTGATAGCCAGATTTATCCTACACGCAACAGTAGCTGTTCAACATAAACCCACAGGTCACCAATACTCGGGCACTGGATGAGTGCATGCAGAACAGTTTCGTTGCTCTGAGCGCACCTCGGGCAGGCCCGACTGACAGCACATCCATGCTGGTAGAGTTTATCCCGAACAGACAGCGCCCCTCGGTAGCACTGCTAGGCGAGGGACTTTTGGAAAGTATCCATGGACCAATAATAATAATAATAACATCGAACAATACCTTAGGAATGAGAACCCAGGTTCAAAATTTCCCCAATATCTCTGCTTGATGTGTTCAGTGAAAACAAAAACCCACTGAGCTCATACTACACATCTGTACTCTAGGTGTAACAGCCAGGAACTGAAGTGACCTACCAGCATGAAAATTTTCATGCATGTCCAGGAAGGGTGGCATCACCTGCCACCCAAAGGATTTTATCCACACAGCATTATTTTTGGCAGAAAAAATAAAGTCAAATACTTTTTGAATATGCCTTGTATATCAATCAGTAAATAACGAATAATTAATTCTGTTGACCCCAGAAGAATGAAAGCAACAGTTGACCATGACAGGATTTGAACTCAGAACATAAAGAGCTGCAATGCCCTTTCATTACTACACGAAATTTTAAATACCACTCAGCACTATATATAGCCTACCAATGCAAGTGTTTGAAATGGACAGTTTAGAAAGAGTATTTGACTGCTATTTATAGGAGCAGAGCCATATCTGCAGATAATAAGTATGCCCTGCAACAACTTCCTCTCTCTCTCTCTCTCTCTCTCTCTCTCTCTCTCTCTCTCTCTCATATATATATATTTATATATATATATAAGGACGGGATGAAATAATAGAAACCTCACTTTATACTTATATATGACAAGTTTATATGTTTTACATATGTCTTCTACCTCATGATATAGCCCTCTGTTTTTTTTTGTTTTTTTTTTACGCTTTTGCAAATATCTATATTTAAACAAGTTAAAATGCATGACCTATCTGATTTCTGAAGAGGACAAATTATTGGAGCATGAATGGCTGGAGTTTCAATCACTAAAAGTGCTGAATTGTTTAGTGCTTCTACAGGCAAAGTCTCTAAAAAATTTTTGGCATTCTAAAAACCAAGGAATGGCAAGCATAATTCTGGAGGGAAGGCAATGTTCACAAAGAAAGACTGCAAAATATTGAACAGTAATGTGTCTAAAAACAATCAAACTATGGCAGCAAAACTGACAGCAGAACTAAACCACAACCTTGCAAATACCACTCATCATGATCTCCATAAAGCTGGATACCACAAGAGAACCGCAATTTCTAAACCTTTCCTCTCCCTCAACATTGATAAACACAAAAGATGATGTCTGGACTATAAGAAGTGGTCAATGGCCCAATGTAATTTTCTCTGATGAATCATCATTTATTCTTTTTCCCACTTCATAGTATGTTTATGTCTGGAGACATAATAAGAAGCCTTCAACCCTGACTGTTTGGCCCCTGCATGAAGCGGTGAGTTGATTCTGTGATATGGGCAGCCATTTCATGGAATTCCTTTGGCCCTAGCAAGCATTACTCTGGATGGAAGAAGGCAGTGCTCACATAGAGTTACCTGAAAACTGTGAAAGGTATTGTATATAAAATCATAAAACTATGGCAGTAAAAGTGACAACCAAGCTAAACCATGACCTTGCCAACTCTGAGTCAATAAATACCATTCATATCATGAGCTCTACGAAGCTGGATACCTTAGAAAAGCTGCAATTGCTAAACTGCCTCCTATCTCCTATCAACATCAATAAGCAGGAAAAAAAAACATTGTCTAGAGTGGTCAATGGTTCGATGTGGTCTTCTCTGATGAATCATCATTCATTATTTTTCCCCATGTCAGAGCAAGTTTATGTCTAGAGACTGCCAAAGAAACTTTCAACACTGACTGTTTGGTTCCTACCATGAAGCATGGAGATGGCTTTATGATGATTTGAGCAGGCATATCAAGGAAATTATCTTGGCTCTTTAAGTGTTCTACATGGCAGAGTTAACAGCATGGATCATCTGAGTATTTTCTTTGATCCTGTCCATCCTGTGATACAAATATTGTTCCCTGGCAGTTGCACAATCTTCCAGGATGATAATGTGCTGTGTCTCACAGCTAATGTTATTCAAAACTGGTATGAAAAGCACAAAAGCAAAGTAGACCACTTGGACTAGCTCCCGCCTCAGATTAAATGTTCAAATGTCAGCTCAATCTGGAATAATTAGTAACTGTTTTTATAATCAAGACTAATTGATAACAGACAGCCCTTAAATTTTTATTTCCAATCCAATTCTTGCTGACACTGACCTTTTTGGGGTCCCTCACCTCACCCACCATCTTTTTTTGCCTTTATGTGTCTTATACATTTAAGCACTTCTTATGATAAAATGAAAGCAGCAATTAAGTAGAGTTGTTAGAGTATTGAATAGAATGCTTTGTGGCCTTTGTTCCAGTTCTCAGAATTCTGTGTTTAAATACTGCCAAAGTCAACTTTGCTTTTACTCCTTCAGGGAGTGATAACAAATCTTAAGATCAAGAGCCTAGTTGCCTAAACACAAGGCTATGTGAGAGAGAAAATAAATTACAGAGGCTCTAAATTTTAAAATTTAGAAAAATATACATAGGTGCAGGAGTGGCTGTGTGGTAAGTAGCTTGCTTACCAACCACATGGTTCCAGGTTCATTCTCACTGCATGGCACCTTGGGCAAGTGTCTTCTACTATAGCCTCGGGCCGACCAAAGCCTTGTGAGTGGATTTGGTAGACAGAAACTGAAAGAAGCCTGTCGTATATATGTATATGTTTGTGTGTCTGTGTTTGGTCCCCCCAACATCGCTTGACAACCGATGGTGGTGTGTTTAGGTCCCCGTAATTTAGTGGTCCGGCAAAAGTGACCGATAAAATAAGTACTAGGCATCCAAAGAATAAGCCCTGGGGTCGATTTGCTCAACTAAAGGTGGTGCTCCAGCATGGCCACAGTCAAATGACTGAAACAAGTAAAAGGGTAAAAGAGTAAAGAGTATAGCAAAAAATTAGCATATTTTGTTTTGATATTCATTCTTGTGTATACCAAAAGGTTAAACTTTATTTTAGGATGTAAAAATAGAAGATGCAAAATGTAAATGTAATGAGACTAAAAGAACTGGAAGTGACAAAAGTTACAAAGAAAATTACTAAAAATAAATCAGGAGTGGCTGTGTAGTAAGAAGTTTGCTTTCCAATCATGTGGTTTCAGGTTCAATCCCACTGCATGGCACCTTGGCCAAATATCTTGGCCCAAAATCTTGTGAGTGGATTTGGTAGACAGAAACTGAAAGAAGCCCATCGTGTGTGTGTGTGTCTTTGTGTCTCTGTTTGTCCCCCACTACCATTTGACAACCAGTGTT
The DNA here is from genome assembly GCF_046866305.1 of Octopus bimaculoides. Taxonomy (NCBI): domain Eukaryota; kingdom Metazoa; phylum Mollusca; class Cephalopoda; order Octopoda; family Octopodidae; genus Octopus; species Octopus bimaculoides. Next base: position 24,845,957 of record NC_142938.1, on the reverse strand, counting down.
GGTGCGTTTATGTCTCCATAACTTAGTGGTTCAGCAAAAGGAACCAATAGAATAAGACTCAAAAACAAATAAGTACTGAGGTCAATTCATTCAACTAAATACTCTTCAAGGCAGCACCCCAGCATGGCTACAGTCTAATGACTGAAATAAGTAAAAGATATTTTTTCATTAACACACTGCATAAATAAGATTTGACAACAGATTCTTCTAGAATGCATTTGAGCTCTAATATTTGGACTTCACCTATGAGATTAAGGTATAAAATTTATATGATGAATTGTTATTATTCAATGTATTTTGCTTATCTGTGTGATGACTATAGTATTCAAATACAGATTATAAATGGAAGATAGATGCTGACAATGGGAAAAATATACAGTTTAGTCTCTTACAAAAGTGATGCCAAATTGTGCCATGAGTGAATCCCATAATTTCTTTAACAGATCTGGTGAAATATTGTTATTTCATTAACAGGACTCCCTAGTTGGGCCATATCCACAGGCACCTCGTTGTATTGTAGCTTCAACATTATTTCATTTTATAATCCAGAAAGTGAAACCACAGAAGTTGGCAGAGATTGTAATATATTGGAAACTTTGACAGTGAAATAAAAGTGAGGGAATTGTCTCTTTTCAAATGAAATAAAAGTGATACAAACCTGTTGTAACAATAAAATGAAAATTGTAAAATATGATTTTTTTTGCTTGTTTTTGTAAAATGCTTTGGATATATTCTATTAATATGTAATAATAAACTAAAATATACAAGATAATAAATATACAAGATAATAAATATACAAGATAATAAACTAAAATATACAAGATAATAAATATAAAAGATAATAAACTAAAATATACAAGATAATACTGTCAAAGACATTAAACAAATTATGTAAACCATTTCTGCCAGTCTGTACAAGATAGCCAATACAACAACACTTTCTCTAAAATAGCAATTTCCCCATCTCATAGAGCTTATGTGTTGGCGAGTGGCACTTGACAGCAAACAATATGTTGTTATAGACCAGGTCAGTATTGGCACAGAAGCACAGTTAACTGTTTTTAACAGTTGCAGGATATCCAGGCCTTGGGTCATCTTCAAGACTCTCCCTTCCCCTCCTTAATTCAGCTGCCCACTTTTGCACTGCTGATAAAGCTGGAGTGTCATTCCCTCAGCATGAATGTTCTTGGGGGCAAAACCCTTTTTCTGCAGCTACTTCATAACACCGCAATGCCAAATTTTGTCCATTTTCAAGAAAAGTCACTACTAGTTACTTCTGGCGTCTTCTTTGAACAGTCAGATGTCAGTTTACCTGGGAAGAAACAATGCAGTCATTAATAAGATTTGAAATTAATGCATGCAAGATTTCACAGCTTTAGCATCATTCCTTCATAGTCAGCCTCCGAACCTTTTCAGCCCATCCTCATATATGGCTGTGATTGCTGGAGCCTGAAGCCTACCCTGCGCAAGTCTCTAGTTGAGTACTACTACGAGTACACCACAATATTGTGTCTAGTCATTAATATCAAAAAGAATGTGCACATTAACAAGCTTCAGTACAGAAGTTTAGTAAAGGAAACAACTGTTAGAAGAAATTAGATCAATTGGTCATTGCCAGAGAAACCCCAGAAATCTCCCAACCCAACCAACAGGATGGTGCTGTAGGCATTAACGCATGGTCATTGAAGGAAATCAAACTACAGTATGTAGATGTTAACTAGATAGACTATTGTACTTAGATGTTGACAAGATAGACAGAAGTTCTGGAACGTTGATTTGATATTTATTACATATCTTCTTACTAACAAATTTACATTCTCCAATACTGTCCACTTACTCCAATAATCTCCCTTTTCTCTCTTTCTGTTTTGTTTTGTCTATCTCTTGTTATCTATTCTATCTGTTTCTCTCTACTTATTGCTCTCCTCCCCCTCCCCTCTTTCTCCTCCTTCTTTTTCTTCTTCTTCTTCTCACTCTTACAATATTTCCTTCTCTCTCCCTCTCTCTCTCTTCCTCTCTCCTTTCTCTGCTCTCTCTCTCACTCTTCCTCTCTCTTCCCACTCTCTGCCCTCTCTCCATATTCTTTTCTTCTCTCTTTCTCACACATTGTTTCCTTGTTTTACATCTATTTCTCACCTTCTCTCTCTCTCTCTCTCCCTCTCCATCTCTCTCTCTCACACACACACACACACACACTCACTCACATACACACCTATGTTTACTGTGCTCTATACTATCCATATTCTGATATGAGAACAGGTAAACAAACAATATGCAGAAACTATGTGAATGATTCTCCTGTTTACCAAGATATAAAATTCCAGACTCCAACAGGGATAGTCAACTGTCTCTGCCATGAGAAAAAAATGAAAAGACATTGGTGAGATTTAATAAAATTCACAGAATACTATTATATTAGACAACGACAACAGTAATATTAATGATAGCAGCAACCACAAAGCATGTCCTTGGAAATACTTATAAACATCTTTAAAGAAATTTGAGAAAAACCTACTTTACCAGTTTCTCTAATGTCAAGAGATTCACAAAAGAGGAAAAGCCAATTTGGCTTTCTTTCCTCTACCCCATTTTTTCCCGCAAGACCGTGTAGTTAAGAAGCTCACTTAGCACCTATGTGGTGGTTTTGGGTTCAGTCCCACTGCAAAGCAAAGTATTTTGGGCCAGTGTCTTGTGGTATACCCTTGGACTGACTAATGCCTCGTGAGTAGATTTTGTAGACAGAAATTGTATGAAAGTCTGTTGTGTATAATTGTGTTATCTATCATGGTGCTGTTAACTAGGTTAGCCAGTCCTTCTTTTGGATTCACATGGGAGTGACCCAACCTTCCCTCTATTCCTTCTCCACATTTAATAACCTTTCATACTAGCTCTTCCATGCCTTTCTTTCCAGGATCACTTAGAGCAAACATACCATCATCTGTCTGTACACACCTCTCTCCTACAACATCTTGATTCTCTCTAACATAGCGTCTGGCAATCTGAAACACCTCAAATCTCTGATTTTCATGTTGTCCTCCTTTCTGCTTCTGTCCTAACTAAATAAACATGATGCCTATCTTCTCTTTTAGCTATCTGATATGGTTTTTTGCTACCCCAGCTTTTCCACTCTTTCTAAGTCCGTCTCTTCTCTTTTATATCCCTGTTGACCTGGTCCTTCCATTGAATCCTCATGACTGCACGAAGTTTGTGCTATTGGAAATGTTCAATTTTCTTTAAGTCTCATTGATACAGCACCTATGTCTCACAGATGTAGAGGAGGCTGGAAATGATGATGGCTCAAAATACCATGATTTTCTTCAGGATGATGAAGTTATAGTTTAAGAAGAATTGTTTTGAGAGTCTTTCAAAAGCAGTATAGGCTATACTGATCTTATTCTTGGTGTCTTTCTGAAAAGTGCAATTGCTGGACAGGTAGCTTCCAAGGTATGGGAAAGCCTCCATAGTTTCCAAGACAGTGCTACATAGCCTTATGTCACTGGTGTCAGAGGAGGTTGACCAGGGGCTCCCTGTGCAAGGATCTTCATCTTCGTTATGCTTGTAGCCAAACCAAAGTAGTTATACAAATTTTCAAAGAAGTTCACATGGAAGAAGGAAAGTCTGCCTAATATGGACCCAACAGAGGGACCAGCTATCTGAATAGATGGTAACTTGATAGATATCCTAACAGACAGTAGCTTGGTAGATAAAGCTATGAAGGATACAAAGACAGGGAAAGCCCCTGGCTAATCAGGAATCACTGCTGAGAAGCTTAAAATATCCGGTAGAATGGGATATGATCTAGTCACCTGTACAGTTAATTAGGTTGTTCACAAGAGAGCCATACCCAGTGACTGGTGTAGCAGCATTATAGTCAATTGCTACAAAGGTAAAGGTGATGCCTTAGACAGAAATAATTACAGAGATATCAAATTGCTGGACCAGGCAGCGAAAATTACAGAGAGTTTCATAGCTCAACTAAATAGGAAGAGAGTTAGTCTAGATGAGATGCAGTTTGATTTTGGGCCAGGAAGAAACACTATCGATATTCTGGCTGAAGCAGCTGTAGGAGTATTAAACCAAAAAAAAGAAAAAAACCTCTGTATTTGGCTTTTGTTGACATGGTGAAAGCCTTTGACAGGGTCCCCTGCTCCCCTATTAGGTAGTCAATGCAGAAGATAGGGATAGATGAGTGATTGGTGAGAGCCATACAAGTCATGTACAGGAAAGGTGTCAGTAAGGTGAAAGTCAGTAATGAGTAAAGCAATGAATTCAGTGTACAGGTAGGAGTTCACCAAGGATCAGTTCTCGGCCCCATCTTCTTCATCATAGTCCTCCAGGCCATAACAGAGGAATTTATGACGAACTGCCCTTGGGAGCTCCTCCTTGCTGATGACCTTGTTGTTATAGCTGATTCACTACCAGAACTATAGAAGAAATTTCAGGTGTGGAAGCATGGTCTGGGATCAAAGGGCCTTAGAGTTAATTTAGCAAAGACCAAAGTTAGTAGGAAAACAGACAAATCACAAATCTTTTCAGGGAGATGGTCCTGCTCAGTATGTAGAAAAGGTGTAGGTAGAAACTCCATAAGTGTATATGATGCCAGCTATGGATACATAAGAAGCAGTATTAGAGGAAGGTTAACAGAGAAAGTAGTCTTTGTGTGCAGCAGATGTGTAGGCACAATAAACACTAGGAATGTACAGAAAATAGTCTTTGTCAAATGTTCAGGGAGATACCTGGAAGTAGTAGATAGTTTCCATTATTTTGGCGACCAAGTCAGCAATGGAGGAGAATCCTCTGAGAATGTAGCTGCTGGAATAGGAATGGGCTGGGCAAAGTTCAGAGAGCTTCCAGTTTTGTTGGTAATGAAGGGCCTCTTCATTACAATGAAAGTCAGATTGTATGAGGCCTGTGTGTGAACAGCCATGCTACATGGCAGTGAAACATGGGCTGTGGCGGCAGAGGACTTGTAATGGCTTGAAAGGAATGAAGCAAGTATGTTCTGCTGAATGTACAATGTCAATGTACACATACAACAGAGTGTAAATGTCTTATGAGAAAAATTGGGTATAAGAGGCATAAGATGTAGTGATTAAGAGAGAAGACTGTGTAGGGCATTCAGCTCAACATTATAAGATCCTGAATTCAATTCCCAGCATTACATTTTGTCCTTGAGCAAGACATTTTACTTTACATTGTTCTAGTCCACCCAGCTGGCAAAAATGAGTAGTACCTGTATTTCAAAAGGCCAGTTTTGACACATTCTGTGTCATGCTGAATCTCCCTGAAAACTATGTTTAGGATATGTGTGTCTGTGGAATGCTCAGCCACTTGCATGTTAATTTCACAAGCAGGCTGTACTGTTGATCTGGTCAACTAAAACTCTCTCTTTCTCTCCCTCTCTCTCTCTCTCTGTATATATATATGTATGTTATTCTTAAACAAGAATGTTGTTAAGAAATAATAGTTTAGCTGGCCGACACTTCGAAGTTACTGTCAACAACATTCTTGTTTAAGAACAATAAATTTGTACTCAGCAAAAGTATAAAGTAACCCATCAGATTAATGTAAAATTTCTTTTATTATAACTGAACGTAAAAACCAATGTAAGAAGCTTGCTTCCCAACAACATGATTCCAGGTTCAGTCCCAATGCATGGCACCTTGAGCAAGTATCTTCTACTATACCCTCGAGCCAACATAAGCCTTGTGAATGGATTTTATAACCAGAAACTGGAAGAAGCCCATCGTATATATATATATATATATATACACACGCACACACACACACACACACACACACACACACACATATAGCACAAAGTCAGGAGTTGTGAAAGGTGGAGTAAATAAAACATAAGCTATAAAGTCATGGGAGGTGAAGGTGGAGATATTTTTCCATACAACTTCCATATCACATGTAAATGACATGGAAAAATAAACCTATCTTTACCTCACATGACTTTCTAATTTATATTTGATTTACTCTAGACAAAAAAAAACTTATTCAAATTTTCATTTACATGGACACATTACATTAAACTATATTGTAATTGATTACTACCATAGACTGATAGAGGAGCTTACTGTGATAGCCACATAATTCTTTGAATCCATATTATATTACTCTTTATACATACATACATACATATATACATACATACATACATACATACATACATACATACATACATACATACATACATACACACACATGCATGCACGCACACATACATACATATATATATATATATATATATATATATATATATATATACACATACATACATATATATACATATATATATATATATATATATATATATATATATATATATATATATATATATATATATATATATATATATAGCTCTAACTGTGGAGGGAACCTGTGGAAGAGGTAGACCCAGGAAGACATGGTAGATGTGGTAAAGCATGATCTTTGAATGTTGGGCCTCATGGAAACAATGAAATGAGAGGAAAGGCCTAGTGGTGTTCTATTAATTATGAGAGTAAGGCAGCGAGCTGGCAGAAATGTTAGCATGCCAGGTGAAATGCTTAGCAGTATTTCATCTGCCTTTATGCTCTGAGTTCAAATTCTGCCGAGGTCAACTTTGCCTTTCATCCTTTCAGGGTTGATAAATTAAGCACTAGTTGCGTACTAGGGTTGATCTAATTGATTGATCCCCTCCCAAAAAATTTTGGGCCTTGCGCCTAGAGTAGAAAAGATTGTTGTAACTGAGAGTATATTCTATTAGTTATAATCTACGTGGGAGGCTTTAAATATGAAATAAAAGAAGAAAATGTGGATCTACAAAGGAAAGATAAAAAGATATGAAAATACTGTGAATATAATAATTTAATTAAGTGAGCTCACATAATGTCTAAACTATGTTAGTGATAAACAGAAGTAATTGCTTTACTGCACTTAGACCTGTGGTAAAACTTCACTGATTTAAAAAATTCTTGGACACATGTAGAGAAGGCTTCATGTTGCTTGTTTAATAATAGTGCAGGATTATGTGACAGGATTTGTAAAGATTCCCTCAAACACAGCCAACAGGGAACATGCTGACTTTGATATGGAGGATCTGAGACCAAACTATGATATGTGGTATATATTTTTTTCTAAAGTAATGTATATGTTCTACAAGAGAAGTAGATTTACTATGTTTTTCATGTTTAAAAGAGTTTAAATGTTCAGACTAGCAGTACCTTTGTTTAAAATCAACAGTAGCTCCAATATAAGTCTTGGTAGAGTTTTGAAGTTTTGAGATTATATATATATATATATATACATATATATATTACATGAAAAAATGCTAGCATGAAAAGTAATATTCTTAAGATTATAAAGCTAGAAAAGTACAGGACAAGCTATTACTTCTAGTAAAGTAAAGAATAAGAAACTTTTTACTTGAAATATTGCAGCAAAGAATGCCAGTTCTAATTTATCACTCTTTACAGTTCTCATCTTTTAAATTTATTGTACAAAACTGTTCAGCTAATTTGTCACTTTTTTCTGTATTTAAGGTAGTAAATTAGCCAAATTCTACTCAGATAAGTATAGTATTATTTGTAAACTATAATAAAATAATTTTTGATATTCAGATTTTAATTTTAGCTGCAATATTTTAAGTAAAAGTTTCTTATTCTTTACTTTACTAGAAGTAATAGCTTGTCCTATACTTTTCCAGGTGTAATAACTTGTCCTGTACTTTTCCAGGTTTATAATCTTAAGAATATTACTTTTCATGCTCGCATTTTTCCATGTAATCCATGATTTTTCCAGGCATTGCTATTATAAGTTAGTTAATAATGTGTCAATTAATAATTTAATATTTTAACTTATAAAATACTGAAAGATAATATTTCAATTTTTTCCATGTAAGTGATGATAATATTTCAATTTTTTCCATGTTTAATTTAAATATATGTTGTGATTGAATTATTTGATATTACCCATCCACACAAAATTAATGACGGAATTTTACCATCTTGTTGGTTGTACCATGTCTCACGAAAAGTAACAAACAACACGACCCCAAAACCATCAGTTACCAGGCTAATCTTAAGTAACCTAGGTTTTGAGTTTAGTGATAGTAGCACTGACTGCTGCTAATCTAGATCTATCAATAATTATTCACTACAACAGTTATTATAAAAGCATATCAGATATACAAAAGTTAAAATTACCTACATCCCATTAATATAAATTTGATTTATGAAAAATTCCTTTTAATTAATTTTGAAATTTAAAATGTAAATTTAGAATATAAGCACTTTTAACCATTGCCTTTTCTGGACAGCCTTACTACATGCCTTCAGGTCTGCCCATAGAGACACAGCCAAAAATGACTATATTCCTGCCCCAATAAATTTAGATGCATATATCTGAAGCATATAACACATAAATGAACTAGCCTGATTAAATAATTAACTAAAAAGAAAAGGAAAGCAACTACAAAGGAAAAGCAAAAAAAGCTGAAAGAGAAAATTAATAATAAAAGTTAAACTTACTCTAATTCAACAGCATATTAAAAATAACTTCATTAAACACTTAATTAAAAACAAAATATATGAAAGGTAAAGTCAACCTCAGTAGAATTTGAACTCTGCTAACTCACCATGTTAGAATGTAAGCATTCATTTTAGAAATATATTCTTATCTTATAACATTATTGCTTGGCGTGTTACTTACTTCCTCATTTACTGACTTGAAATTTCAAGACACTACACCGCATAACTTTTTTCTACTAATTTTTGCTCAATGCGACTAACGATTCTGAATTCATAATGCATTTTTCTATCATTTAAGCCTAAGAAAAGAATACTTTTATTTTAAAATAAAAAAAATGTATGTTAATTGAAGATGAATAGGTGCCTTACTGCCCACCTTTAGATCCTACATATTTTGATGTAACTTTTTTTCTACTGAACCAAATCTCAAACTATTTATGCCAAAGTGTAGCTGAGGAAGTGTCCTCTTTAAAACTGTTAATAGTTTCCAATTTAGTTGGGAACTGAATTAGTGGTGAAGCTTGGAAGCTGCTGTGGTTTACGAAATGGTGGACTTAAGAATGTATTCAACCGCTACTATGGTTGAATGATGATGATATATATATATTGATAATAATGGTAAGACAACAAAAGAATGATAGAGACCTCGATATATGTAATTAGAGGAATTTATCTGTAAATATAATATGTAACAATTATTCGGTTATATATATATGTGTGTGTGTGTGTGTGTGTATAAATAGTACAGAATGGGACAAGGACGCAAAACATCCAGACAGTTAGGTGATACAAGAAAGGGACAAAACATACAAATAGACGATACAAAGAAAACACGGACAGGTCTTTCGGAGTTTTCTCTCTTCAGTCAAGATCTAGATCATCCTTGCAATTCTGGCTGGTTATTCTCGATATTGCTCCAATCTGGCCAGCCCCAAAGAAAAACTAAGCTAAGAGCATTAGATTCCTTGAAAGAAAGCAGCAAATGTGTACAAAAACAAGGATGGAAAAAAACGAACAATGTTACACAAATACAATAAAAATAATAAAACAGGACATAACAACAGATGTCTTTTGACTAAGGACGAATTAAATTAAGCTGGCGTGTGTGGAAATATAGATATATATATATATATATATATATATATATATATATGTTCAAATCTGTAATTATATTTTGCATGTTATTGTCACCTGTTGTAGACTTGAACTACTTCAGACAGGATTAAAGAAAATAATAAAGGCAGTTGGCTTCTCATGCATAAATGAATATATACAACATGGTTGAAACTTTACAAAAAGAAGTCTTCCTGTTTCTGTCTTTTTCTTTTTTCTTACTTTTTATAATAACTCAACAAGTAAGTTATAAATATTCTGAACTTATCTCCATGTTTCATGAACTCACATGTTTATTGAATTTGTATTCATATGAACCAACTATATGGTTGTTTGTTCTGCTTGAAATAGTATCCAAATCTAACCACAGATTCACACCCTTGGAACAGTTGTATTTATGGATTCTGGGTCAAAACAATATACACAGCTTTGTACAACTGTTTCTTAGAGATTGTATAGAAAATGGAATAGCAAAATGGATGAGAAAAGTAAAAACAGTGTTTACATGAAAGGACAAAGAAAAGATAGAGGAAGTCAGTAATTATAGATCTATTACATGCTTATCATTCCCCTTGGAAATTATTAACTAGCTTCATAGCAGATAAAGCATGTAGCTTTCAGAAAGAAAATCTATTGCTAGAGGAGCAAAAGGGAAACAGAAAGAAGTCCAGGAGACTGTGGATTTACTGCTTATTGTTAGCATGATGTAATGGTTTGAACTTTGGATCACCAAAATATAATGGTTATATGTAATTGAAGGCTCTAACAGATGTAGTAGTATAGACACAGTGGTGATTGGTATAAATAGCAAGTAGATAAAGGTTAAATCATTTTTATTTACCGTTACAATACTCACAACTGATCTGACTTGTTAAGACTGTTTCTGTTGTCCATCTTATAGGTTGCTATGCTCAATGTAGTTTACTACTTCATGGCCAAAGGGAAAAGAAAGAGAGAGAAAGTAAGAAGATTTACTTCTCTGGATTGCTGAATTGAAATGGTAAGAGAAACATGTGATAGCCATGAATCAAGAGAGTGAGGTGTTGTCTCTCTGCAGACATAAGTGTTGTGAACATAAAGCAGGGGTATACTCTGCCAAAGTGCCAGGTAAAAAGAGGAAAAATTCTATTTAGTGTTCTGTGTTTATAATAATTTCCAACCTAAGGTAGGTCAGGGGAACAAATGATCTTTCACGAGTTATCTAGGTTGAACTACATTTCACTACATACAGGGGTTGGACAAAATAATGGAAACACCTAGCATCATAATTTTGAAGTATCTTTAAAACAGTCAAAAGCTTGTTTATTTTTATGTTTTTTGATTTATCATTAGTGTTGCTTAATATGTTTTGCTAAAATTGCTGTTTCTTTTCAGATATCAGAAAAAGGTAATTAAAATTCATTAAAATCACAGATCTATCAGACTTTCAAAGAGGTCAAATTGTTGGTGCTCATATGACAGGTGCTAGCACAAAGAAAACAGCTGAAATATTTGGTGTATCAAGAAGTACTGTTTGAAAGTAATGACAGCCTTTGAGAAAGAAGGAAAAACCTCCTCATCAAAACAAAACTCCAGAAGAAAACCAAAACTTTCAGATAGGGACTGCCAGACTCTTATGCGAATCGTTAGAAAGGATCACAAAAGTATAGCTCCTAAAATTACTGCAGAGCTTAATTACCACCTCAAGAACCCAGTTTCCACAAAAACTGTTCACCGGGAGCTGTACAAAGCTGGATTTCACAGGAAGGCTGCAATCAGAAAACCACTACTTTCAAAAACAAACATTGCAAAGCGTTTAGAGTGGAGTAAAAACCTACAGAATTGATCCCTAGAGCAATGGAAGAAACTTATTTTCTTGAATGAGTCATCTTTTACTCTATTTTCGACCACCGGCCGAGTATACGTGCGGAGACAGCCAAAGAAAAAAAAAGCATTTGACCCAGACTGCCTTCTTCCAACTGTTAAACATGGAGGAGGATCTGTGATGATCTGGGGGTGGGGGCTATATCTTTGAAATCCACTGGCCCAATGGTTTCCCTTCATAGCAGAATTAATAGTCACGACTATTTAAGCATTTTCTGATCAAATTCATCCCATGGTTACATGACTGTTTCTGGAGGGAAATGCTATCTTTCAGGATGAAAATGCACCAATTCATGCAAATAAAGTTGTTACTGAATGGCATGAGGAACATTCTAGTAAAATTGAACATCTTATCTAGCCACCACAGTCCCCAGATATCAATAGTATTGAACATTTATGGTGCACTTTAGAAAAATATGTTAGGAGTCGATATCCCCCACCATCATCACTACAAGAACTGGAGACTGTTTTAGCTGAAGAATGGACAAATATTCCTTTGGAAACAATTCAATCTTTGTACAAGTCCATATCATGTAGAATTCAAGTTGTAATTACTAGCAAAGGCAGTCCTACCCCATATTAAAATTAATGTGTTTGAAATTTTTAAGGTGTTTCCATTATTTTGTCCAACCCCTGTACATTAAGGAAATGGATAAGGCTTATCTATGTTGAACAGAGTTTTATGCAAAATTGTCATAAAGTTAACTGTTGACTATCATAAATCTCTAAGAATATTTTCAAAGAACAAAGGAAAGAAGCTAGCAGAAGCATTTAGGTTGCAGTTTCAATTCCTGGGTGAAAAATCTAGGGACTAATTGTTTTAATGATGTTAAATGAGATATTAACAAGAAAGAACTTAACTGCTGGTTGGATGGACTAAAAGAAAATTTATGATAATGTTCCACACTGCTGGCTCTTGGAGTACCAGGTAATACTCAGAATCAATGAAAAAGATAAACAGCTCTTTTAGAAAAAACAATGGGATTGTAGGAAACAGAAATAGCATATGCAAATGAATCATTAGGAAACATGAAAATATGCTTGGAGACATTCCAGGGAGACTCACTCTCTCCTTTACTTTTCATCATTGCATTATTCCTTCTGATAAGTATACTGAAAAATATCCAGGCTTGCTTATAAATTTACCAAAACCAGGATAAAAATCACTCAGCTGTTATATGTGTGGACAACATGCCCAGCAAAATAAGCAGTGAGTTTTCATATAATAATAATAATAATAATAATAATAAAAGTGAAGGAAATCAGCAAAAAAATGGGTAACTAGAAGGCCCTGGGACCAGATGGAGTTCAAAGCTACTAGATCAAAAGATTTGGTGAATGTCATGCACAAATAGCTGCACAACTCAACACTTTGTTAAATGCCAACCAAGTAACACCAGAGTGGTTGACAATGGGTAGGACAGTGCTGTGCTTGGTAAACATTGAAAACAGCAATATGGTTGACAATTACAGGCCGATATCTTGCTTGCCACTTATGTGGAAATTATTGACTGGAATAGTCAGAGTCAATGAGCAGAAGGGTTGAAAGCATAAGTGCAGGGGTACCAAGGATCAACTCCTGGTAGAAAAAACTGTACTTAGAGACTGCAAGAGGAGTAAAACTAACTTAGTCATGTCATGGATTGATTATCGTAAGGCGTACGATATGATCTCACATTCTTGGATTAGATTATGAAATGTATGAACCTATTTGATATTGCATCGAATTTTAAGCGATTGCTTGGAAAAAATATGGCAAAATGGAGGACAGAACTGACAGCATATGGAAGAAGTTTAGGGACAACAGAAATCAGGAGAAGCATCTTCTAAGGGGACTGCTGTCCCCACTGATCTTTGTACTGTGCATAATACCAGTAACACTGATTCTGAGGAAAGCAAAGGCTGGGTATGTATTCAAAAGCCACCAACAAAAAGTCAATTACTTGTTATTCATGGATGACCGCAAACTTTATGAATCCCAAGTCAGTTCCCTTGTTAATACGGTGTATACTTTCAGTGCTGATCTCATAATGGAGTTTGGACTAAAAAGGTGTGTTGTGTTAGACTCGAAGAGAGGCAAAATCAAATGTATGGACTGGCTAAGAATACCATTGGGGAAAGTTATGAAGCAGATAGAAGAAACAGGCTATAAGTATTTGGGAATATTGGAAATGGATAAAGTGATGGAGAAAGAAATGACAGAAAAATCTAAGGTGGAGTACTTGCACAGACTGAGACTGATCCTTAAGTTGAAATTAAATGGACGGAATAAGATTGAAGCTACCAATAACTGGGCAGTTTCACTACTTAGATATGGAGCAGGGGTAACTGCATGGACAGTAGACGAACTAAACAACTTAGACAGAAAACAAGGAAGTTGCTGACTAGATATGGGATATTCCACCCCAAAAGTGACACTGACAGACTATATGTACCAAGAAAAAGAGGGGGGAGAGGACTTACTGGATGCGAACACAGCATTAGAGCAGAAGAAAACAACATAGCATGGTATGTAAAAAGTGCCACAGTACCACTATTATTGGAAGTAAGAAGGTCAGGCTTGTGTAGGATGGAAGATTGCAAAGATAAAGCACTGTACAAGGACTTGAGAATGAATGAAACTGAAAATAGGTGGATAAAGAAAAGAATGCATAGTCAATTTCATAGGAATGTTGAAGATAAGACAGACATAGAAAAAAGATGGCTATGGATGACAAAGTGATTTAAAACCATAAACAGAGACTCCAATTTAGGCTGCCCAAGAGCAACCATTAAGAACCAATTACATCAAAAACAGAATAGACAACACATCAGAAAGTGATAAGTGCAGAATATGTGGACAAAATTGAGAAACCGTATGACATATTACCAGTCAATGTATGCCACTAGCCCAGAAAAAATATAAGAGATGCCATGACAATATAGCAAGGAATGTCCATTGGGCACTTTACAACAAGCATGGACCTGACAGAACAAAAAAGTGGTACGAACACAAACCCGAAGGCATCATCGAAAATGATAATGCAAAGATTCTATGGGATTTTATGATTCAGTGTGAACATGCGATAGAGAATAGGAATCCAGACATAGTGTTAATTGAGAAAGAAAGCAAATGATGCTGAATCATAGATATAGCATGCCCTGCTGACAACAAGGTATGTGATAAGGAAGTAAGAAAAGTCAATAGATATGACAGGTTAGCTTGAGAGGTTAAGCAGTTGTGGTTGCTGAAAAAAGTGGTAGTAGTACCAATAACTGTCAGAGCCCTGGAAAGAGTAAATAAAAATCTTGAGAAGTACATGAAACAAATAGAGGCTGCAATAAGTGTGGAACACTTTGCAGAAAACAGCACTGCTTGGAACTGCTTGAATACTCCGGATGGTGCTCAAAAATAAGGGGTGTTACCTTAGTTCACTTGTAGTGAACAGCTGGCACCATAGTACATCACCAGCGTTAGAAGCTATGCAAAGACAATAAATAATAATAATTATTATTATTATTACTAGTACATGACCAGTCAATAAGGAAAAAACAATGCTATGTTTAGAATAACATTTCAATTTAATTCAACTATTGCTTGAGAAATACACAAAAGATATAATTTGATAATATATTTACATATTCTTATTTATGCAAATACTTTACAAAATCAGTAATAAAATAACAAAGAAAATATTAAACAAATCTGTACTTTCTAGACAGGCAGCTTATCAATATTTACACTATTTCCGTGTAGACAACATTACGCGTAAGTTTTCTTATATTTTCATTATGACGTGTACTTGCTCCTGATCTGGTAAATTCTTTTTGACCAGCAAATATCTTAAGATTCACTGGATCCCCAACTCTACTAAGAACGATATATAACAGGCCATGACTAAATACGGATGCAGGCATGTAGATGCCACACTTAGAAAGGCTTTGTGCTTGACTTTTGTTTATAAACATCGTGAAAGCAGATCTCACTGGAAATTGGCGTCTTTTCAAAGTAAAGGGCAAATCGGTATCAGATGATTGCAGAATAATGCAGGGAATCAAAAGTATGCATCCTGCATCAACACTACTTATTTTACTTGCAGTGATCATATTACCTGACACTGATAACACTCTATAACATGCGCCATTACAGTGCCCATTTCTCTGATATAAGTTTCTTAGCAACATTATAGGAACACCCATTTTTAATTTGATAATGTGAGGTGGCATGCCACTTATATTAAGAGAATTCAGAAATTCAGGAGGATAGGGTGCAGATTGTTGATCTTCTGCAACAGAATCAATACTCCTCAGAGTATATGTCTCACCAGGAAATTTCTGGATTATGTGGTTATTTAGATTGTCAACTTCTTCATTCTTTGTTGTTAATATTGCTCATGATGATAACCATTTGGCATTGTTAAAATTAACCTCTAAATCTTCATATGGTTGATCAAATCCTCGTTGCTGTTGACTTGAAATTGCTGAGGAATCTCTATTACATCATCATATAATTGTCTTTGAACAATGGGGATTCTTCCATCACCAACTTGCAATAACCAAACAGAATGATATGCCAGTCGAGCTTGAGAGGTGGTATCATTATTGCTAAGACAGTTTTGCACTCTCACATTAGTGGTGAGATGAAGTACTTTGCATTTGTGCAAATTACAGATTTTTTCAAACATGCTCCAATTAGAGAAGGCCTTTGTGCTCTTTGAACCACTGGAAGAATTTGATGGAAATCACCGCCAAAGATCAAATCGTTGTTCATTATATCCTTCAGTATTCGATTCAGCACTTCAAATAGATAACGATGACACATGGGTACCCTTGCCCCAAACAATCAAGAGTGCACCGAGTTTTTTGCCCATGACTTGGTGACAGTTTATCATGGATAGTGGGTATAAATCAAATTTTAAATATTCCTCTGAATATTGACGATCTTTTTTTACTTGAATCAAGCACGAAGAGATTTCAGTTCAAGGAAATTTTTTCAACAATTTCTTCAAAAAGATTTCAGTATAAACTTTCAGAAAATATGCTCAAAAAGAAACAAAAAATATTCTGTGAATCTTCTCAGATGCAAAAGCCTTTGTATCAGCCTTTTTGCTGAATTCACAAACTAACTGGTGGGAATAAAATGACCTGTTAATTTTTATCTCTGTTCATCTATATACATGTGTATGTGTGTATACATGTGTTACCAGTATCATAAATCTTTATCTCTCTCTCTCTCTCTCTCTCTCTCTCTCTCTCTCTCTCTCTCTCTCTCTTTCTCTCTCTCTCTTTCTCTCTCTTCACTGGTGCTACCGCTTACATCCACTCCATTTCACGCCATTCAGTTCTTTCATCCCTCTCCCCCAACACCATTTATTGCCATACCCTGCAGCAGCACATTTTTCTTGTGTACTTAGATTTTTGTTATCAGAGATAAAAGAATCAATACTTTTAGACACACTCGCACACATAAGTCTGTCACCAGTTTATTTCTCCATAGGGAATTAAGATGGTATTGCTTTCAGTACTGACCAGTTCTATACTACATACATGCATGCACATACACACAAACACACGCGCATTTGTAATTACCTACATGTTTTCACATACCACTAAATCGAAGGAAATAATGTATTCCCGCTTTAGTGACATCAGATCTTATTGGGTAAGATGAAAGCAACCTGTTTGTTGTCTCTAAAGTGTCCAAATTTGATAAAATTATCTCCATAGAAGGGATGTAAAGAATTTTTTTTTTTAATAACTCATTCTCGAATTGTCCCCTTTCTCCATTGGTATACAAAACTTTGTGTACAAAAGGTATAAATTCAACATAACCCAATATTACCAAGCCCCACATTGGGAATCACGGCTCTATCTAATTACTGATGGCTTTGGACAGACAGACAGACAGACATGACAATATTTGTATCTTATTTACACAGCGTGTAAATAAGATACAGACATTCCTTTTACATACACATATGTTCTCTCTCTCTCTCTCTCTTTCTTTTTCTCCCTCCCTTTCTCAACTCTTCTTCTCTACCTCCCTCTCTCTCTCTAACTCTACTTTTCCTCTATCTAATTACTGATGGCTTCAGACAGATGGACAGACGTGGCTCTTATTATAGTATAAGATTATTATTGTAGACTAATAGATGTAAGTATTCCCACTGATAAAAATATATTTGTCAAGGAATTTGACAAATTAAGTAAATATAAGGGCCTGGAAATTGAAATATGAAAGATGTGGCATCTTAAAGTGAGAACTTTTCCTATTATTGTAGGTACCCTAGGTATGTAAAAAAAAGGGATGTCAGAAACATCTAGATAGTATTTAGGAGAACCATGTCTCAGAGAAATTCAAAAGATTCTGCTGACAAGTACCGCCTACATCTTCAGAAAAAGTCAATCAATTTAAATGTCTGTGCTGTATTACATGAAGATATTTCGCTACTGCCCCTACCACTTCCCCTCCCCAAGCTTTCAGTCATACTGTAATATCTCTTACCCTTCACTCGCCCTAGGAGGCTGGGTGTGTCTCGGCAAGTGATTGTAACAAACATGCAGATTAAAAGTAAATCACAATAAAAATAATAATATTGGAAAAGAATAAAAATAACAATACTGGAAAAAATTGGGAAAGAAGAATAATTATTTTAAGGAAGAAAATAACAGCAGGTTTTAGTTAATTTTCTTTTGAATTTCCCTTTATTACTGTCTTGTTTTCTAGTTTGTTTTATTCGTGTGTGTGTGTGTGTGTTTTAATCTTGTTTGTCAATGGTTAAAAGTTTATATAATCTTTATAGTATGAATCATTTCATTACTAAGTAAAACCCTTGAATGATTTCATCTTAACCCACACCCTCGCTTCCACCTCTCTCTCTCTTCCACACTCTCTCTCTCTCCCTCTCTATCTCTCTTACTTAAATTTGCGTAACTGTTATTTCTGACGTAAAAGTGCTCTCCAACCAATGTTTTATCTATGTTTATGATATGTGCAGAGGATTTTGCATGTGTAAGGTTGAGCGCACAAATGGAAGTATGCATACATACATAGATATACATAAGAATGCATACACACACATATATACAAGGTCTGATCAATAAGTATCCGGACTGTTGTCATAGTAACAAAGCTAAAGCACGCAGAGTAAAGCTGTTTGTCATAGATTGACCTTGGACTTTGTCGTGCAAGTGCACTAAGTTTTAATGGTCTAGCTCACTTCTGCTGTTTACAACAGTGCTTGGAAGGAATATGTGTAACGCGATCGTCGCATTGACCATGACAGACAAAGTTGTTGTGGCTATACCTGCTCAGAGGCCTACATGATATTCAACTGTAAGGTAATTGGATAAACCATGGTTTATATATATTTTAAGATAAGAAAATAGAGAGATAATTAATAATTATTTATTAATTAAAAAATTAGAAATGATATCTAATTTTCTAATTAAAAAATAATTATTAATTATCTCTCAATTTTCTCATCTTCTTGATATATATATATTCATGTATTCTTTTATTGCTTTCAGTCATTTGACTGCAGCCATGCTGGAGTACCGCCTTTAGTCAAACAAATCGATCCCAGGACTTCTTTGAAAGCCTAGTGCTTATTCTATCAGTTTCTGTTGCCAAACCAAGAAGTTAAGAGACGTAAACTAACCAGCATTGGTTGTCAAGCGAAGGTGGAGGGAGAAACACAGACACACAAACATATATACATATACATGCATATATATATGACAGGCTTCTTTCAGTTTCCATCTACCAAATCTACTCTCAAGGCTTTGGTTGGCCCAAGGCTATAGTAGAAGACACATGCTCAAGGTGCCATGCAGTGAGACTGAACCTGGAACCATGTGGTTGGGAATCAAGCTTCTTACCACACAGCCACACCAGTGCGAATATATATATATATATATATATATATATATATATATATATATATATATATATATATATATATATATATATATATATATATATATATATATAAATATATATATATATATATATATATGTATACTTATATATATATATATATATATATATATATATATCCGGACTGTTGTCATAGTAACAAAGCTGGCTGTGTGGTAAGTAGCTTGCTTACCAACCACATGGTTCCGGGTTCATTCCCACTGCGTGGCACCTCGGGCAAGTGTCTTCTACTATAGCCTCGGGCCGACCAAAGCCTTGTGAGTGGATTTGGTAGACGGAAACTGAAAGAAGCCTGTCGTATATATGTATATATATATATATATGTTTGTGTGTGTGTGTGTGTGTGTGTTTGTCCCCCAAACATCGCTTGACAACCGATGGTGGTGTGTTTACGTCCCCTTAACTTAGCGGTTCGGCAAAAAGAGACCGATAGAATAAGTACTAGGCATCTAAAGAATAAGTCCTGGGGTCGATTTACTCGACTAAAGGCGGTGCTCCAGCATGGCCACAGTCAAATGACTGAAACAAGTAAAAGAGTAAAAGAGATATATGTATATGTATATATGTATACTTATATACATATATATCTATACTTATATATATATATATATATATATATATATATATATATATATATATATATATATATATATATATAGTTCAAAAACACAATAACAAAAAAACAAAAAAACAACAAAGTGAGGACGTGATATGGATAGTATTATTGGACGCTCAGGAAAGGAAAGAGAGAGTGTATGACGTTTCGGGCGTAGCCCTTCGTCGGAAAGATGGAAAGTTCGGAGAAGTATAGATATATATAAGTTCGGAGAAGTATAGATATATATAAGTATATATCTATACTTATATATATATATATATATATATATATATATGTATGTATGTATATATGTATACTTATATACATATATATCTATACTTATATATATATATATGCATGTATTTATGTATGTATGAGTACATACATATGTGTGTATGTGTAATTGTGTTTGTATATACCCTTGTTTAACATCAACTGTTCGCTGTAAAGAAGTGTCACCATCATCCAGGTGGTGTTGTCCATTTCCAGTCTTCTGTGAGAAATGTGTCTGGCCATGGAGAAATATTACCTTGCTTGGAAAACAGATGAGGGCTGATAACAAGAAGGGTATCTGCTGCAGAAAATCTGCCTCAATAAATTCCATCTGTCAGATGCAAGAATGGAAAAGTGGGCATTAAATAGTGATGATAATGGTGATGATGATGATGAGAATATAGGTGCAGACGTCGCTGTACGGTAAGGGGCTTGCTTCCTAACCACATGGTTCTGAGTTCAATCCACCTTGTGTAGTACTTTGGGTGTCTTCTACTATGGCTTCAGGCTGACCAAAGCCTTGTGAATGGATTTGCAGACATAAACTGAGAGAAGCCTGTAGTATGTCTGACAGAGATGTATTAGTTGTAGAAGAGAGGAGGAGCTTAGTAAAAAGTAAGTAAAGTTACCTTCTAGAGTCGTGCTAACTCATAAGGGCTGATTTCCCAGTTTCATGACACCCAATCCAGGAATCAAAACCACAATCTTACGATCATGTGTCAGACACCCTAATCACTAAGCCACACACTTCCACAGACAGATCTTTGCCAAGTCATATAGACTCATAGGGTAAGTTTCCTGTTTTCCATGGCATATATATTAACCCCCTGGATGGGATGCCAGTCTATCGCAGGGTTACTCATTTTTGCTAGCTGAGTAGACTGGAGAAGCATGAAATGAAGTGTTTTGCTCAAAAACACGTGTTACCCAATCCAGAAATTGAAACCACAGTCTTATGATCACAAGTCCAACACCCTAACCAATAAGTCACACACCTCGATGGAGGAGCTGCGTGGAGGAGGAAAGATACTATGTCTGGGGGTCACTGATGTAGCAATAGTGGAAGGAGAGATACAGAGAGGTGGTAGAAGTGATAGTGTGGGGGTCAGTGGTGTTGTAGTGTGAGAAGAGGTAAAGAGAAAGAGGGGGGGAGAGAGAGAAAGAGAGAGCTAGAGGAAGAGGGGGAGCAGGCAGAGGAGGAGTCAGTATGTCTGTAGGCCAGTGGTGTTGTAGTGATAGAAAAGATAAAGAGAGAGAGGGAGAGAGAAAGCGAGTGAGAGAGAGAGAGAGAGGGAAAGAGACAGAGACTGAGAGAGAGTGAGTGAGTTAGAGAGGAAAAGCAGAAAAAGGAGGAGGAGCAGGAGGAGAGGCAGGAAGATGAGGAGTCAGTATGTCTGTGGGATGGTGTTGTAGTAGTGATACAAGAGGTAGGGGTAGAGAGAGAGGGGAGGAGGAGGAAGTAGAGTCAGAATGTCTGTTGGTCAGTGGTGTAGTAGAGGTTGAAAGGATAGAGTTAGTGGGAGACATGTCTGTTGGACATTGTAGAAGAGAGAGAGAGAGAGGGGGGGGTGAGATAGAAAGAGACTAAATTGACTGTCTGTCAGCCAGTGACATAGGAGAGTAGAAGAGGCAGAGAGATAGGAGGAGTAATACATTTTGGGCCATATAAGAGAAAATAGACAGAACACCTGTAGGCCTGCTCTCAAGATGTTATACACCTGTCTTTTTCAGAGAAAAAGGTGTCATTAAGTAGCAATAAAACAGGAAGAGAAAGGAAACGGTATATCAATGAGTCAGAGGATGTAGAACATTGGTATCAATTGAATAACCTGTGTGTGTGTGTGTGTAGGACTATTTGGATATTATTCAGTAACTAAGGCTTTACCAATACATTCTTTTAAGATCTGAATTTGTCTATATACGGAAAGATGTAATATTTATCCCTACTTAAGGTGAATGTCCTGTTAGAACAAGTCTTGTTTATATCGTTAGTGGGAAGATAAATCCCTGCTACTGAGACCACCAGATTACATGATTTCAACCTTCTTTGGTCTTATCAATGATGGACACTCAACCACTAAAGATAGCAGTGATTCATATCCCCACCAGTATACATAGAAAAATAATGCCAGAACAGGTGCTGGTCTCGCAATTAGCCAGTGAGATTGTTACAAAATATATATTAGTAATAGAAGCAGTGGAGGCACGTGGCTTAGTGGTTAGGGTGTCAGCACCATGATCGTAAGATTGTGGTTTCGATTCCTGGACCAGGCGACGCATTGTGTTCTTGAGCAAAACACTTCATTTCACATTGCTCCAGTTCACTCAGCTGGCAAAAATGAGTAACGCTGCAATGGACTGGCATCCCATCCAGCTGGGGAACACATACGCCACAGAAACCGGGAAACCGGGTCCATGAGCCTGGCTAGGCTTTAAAAGGGCACATTTATTTTTTTTAAATTGAAGCAGTAATATTTATCCTCACTTAAGTGGAGATAAATATTACCTCTCAGTATTAACATTACCTCTGGTCTCTCTCTCTCTCTCTTTCTCTCTCCCTCCTGCTCTCAGTTTCATTAAGCACTTGCTTCTCCCAACACTCTACCTCTGCTCCCAACCCCACCCCACTCTATATAAACTAGCTTATTCAGATTCCCTTACCTCATATTTTAATACACTGTCACAGAGTTGGAACCAGATGTTCAGATAAGCAAACTTGTTTTCTAACCTAGCACACATCTATAACCTCTTTTCAGCCCAGATTATAATTACTTTATTATTTCATTTCATTATCTCTCTATTTCATTATCTCTCTATTTCATTATCTCTCTATTTCATTATCTCTCTATTTCATTATCTATCTATGAAAAGACAGTTTCGTCTTCCATGCTGTATGTTTAGAGAAAAAAACTTAAGATTCCTTCGTTCAATCCGACTCTCTCTCTTTCTCCATCTCTTTCACGCTCATTTATTATTACCATTTATTCATTCATTTATCTAATTTTGCCACAGTTTGGCTGATTGAAAACTGTTGGTTATAGCTCTAGTTAAGGATACAAATGCCCAATTCATCTCATGATTATCATTAATGTTTTCTCACACCAGCAGCCTGAGTTTTTGCTGTTTCGCAGTGTGCCCACCCTTCTCAACCCCACCCCACCCCTTGTACCGGAAGTCTCTATCCTCTGACCTGTATCGAATGTCTCTCCCATGAACACCTCCAAAGGCTTAATGTTTCCCCCATCCCTACTTAGGGTTTATCTCCTATGTAATGTAGTGATTATGTAGCACAAAATGATGGTGTAGTGTATGCAGGTTGAAGGCTATTGTATGTTTATGAGTTCTGCCAAATGCAAGCTTTCATTTCAGGTACATGATGCTGCTGTTCCCCATCCCAGGGTCTCACACGCCCACACATCCCACACCCTCAGAGTTGGCACACTGAAAGGTAGGTCTGGTGAGATTGTTGAGATGCTAGAACGGAGACAGGCTGCATCCAAGAAGTAAGGTGGAGAGGAAGTTCTGTTAGGTTCCTTACAGGCAAAGAACATAGGAGTAAGATTTTCTGGGCAGGGAACACTGACAGGGTGGGGGGTGTGGGTATACTTCTTGCAGAGAAATGGGTTGATAAGATAATCGAGGTAGTCAGAGTCTGCGATAGAATACTTTAGATTAGATTACTGCTGTATCATGGGTTAGCAACCATTATCTCGGCTTATGCCTCTCAGCCAGGGCTACTTGATGAACAGAAAGACCGATTTTATGACACCCCCTTGCAGACTACCTCCTCGACAAACGACAAGGACCTTCTCTTTGTGGCTGGTGACTTCAATGGGCATGTTGGCTAACATGCAGGGGGCTTCCATGGCGTACATGGAGGCTATGGTTTTGGTTTCTGCAATGAGGAGGGAACCAGGCTGCTGGAGTTCTGCGATGTAGATGATCTTATAGTTTGTAATAAAAAAAACTTCAGGAAACCTGCCAGTCACCTGTTCACCTACTGATCTGGTGGACACAATAGTCAAATTGATTACATTTTCGCCAGGAAACAGGAAAGATGGCTACTTAGAAATGCCAAAACCTTCCCAGGAGAAGAATGCACCCCCACAACATAGATTAGTAGTTAGCGACTTCAGAATAAGAGCTAAATGGATGCCCAGAAGACGACCAGCATGGAGAAGAAGGGTCTCGAAGTTTAAGGATCCTGTGAATGGACAGAGATTTGGAGACATATTACTTGAAGCTTTTAACGAAATAGAAGGGGATATAGCATCACATGATGTGGAAGACAACTGGAGGTTGAGGGCCACTGACCAGATCTGTGGATGATGCAAAGTCCCCTCTCAATCCAAAGTAATGTGGTGGTGGAACAATGTAGTTGACAGGGCCATTAGGGGGGGAAAAAAACAGGCATGGACGGACTGGAAGAACAGTGGTAGCAAGGAATTGTATCAGATTGCCATAAGGGAAGCTAGGAGACAGGTTTACTTAGCCAAAGTAGAAGCAGATAAGAAAAAATTTGCCAATGTTCTGCATCATGAAGACCAAAGACTTTCGTGTTGCAAAACAGTGTGTGAGAGAGAATCATGATGTCATAGGAGAAAAATGTGTCCACATAGATGATGGCTCACTTGCATTTAATGAGGCTACAAAGAGAAAGATTGGAGATGCCACTATGAATGGTTGCTCAATGAAGAAAATGAATGGGAGAAAGAGAGTCTGCTGAATGTCAACCCAACAGAGGGACCAGCTATCCAAATTGACAGTACCTTGGTAGATAAAGCAATTAAGGGTATGAAGATAGGGAAAACCCTCGGCCCATCAGGAATCACTGCAGTGATGCTTAAAATATCAAACTAGTTTCAATAATATTTTTTGTTTATCAATGGTAAAAGTTTAAAATTATGAATTAGAAAAACATCTTTAAATATTTCAATGTTGACAACTTAAAATGTTTCAATGTTGACAAATTAACATGTTCAAAACATAAATTTAGCATTATGAATTAAGAGGACAAGTGCAAGTTTGAATGTTCATATTAAAACTGTATATCAATTTGTTTGGATGTACAAAGTTCATTAATGTTAGTGGTGCTTTGTACATTCAAACAAATTGATATACAGTTTTAGTATTATTGACTGCTATGAACATTCAAACTTGCACCTGTCCTCCTAATTCATAATGCTAAATTTATGTTTTGAACATGTTAATTTGTCAATATTGAAACATTTTAATTTGTCAACATTGAAATATTTTAATTTGTCAACATTGAAACGTTTAAAGATGTTTTTCTAATTCATAATTTTAAACTTTTTCCATTGATAAACAAAAAATATTGTTGAAACTAGTTTGGTATATATGTAAATAAATGTATTTTAAACATCTATGAGTTTCTGAAATTTAGGTGCATTTTCAACTTCACATTTCCCTATATATTTTCCTGCGAGGAAATACCTGCCTCTCTTTTGTTTTATATATATATATGTCAGTAAATGGTGGAGTTGTGTTAACCGCATGTGGAGAAATAATAGGAAAAAAAAAATAATGATAATAATGAGGCAGAATGCTAAACTAAAATCATATTTTAATATAGATGTGCATAAGGAGAATTAAAAAGGATTTCTAACCGGCTTTCGTTGCATGGCAAATTTTCAAGAAGGGGGGAAATGAAAATAATGTTTTTTACAAAGATATAAAAAATATATGAAAAAATAAATATACCAATACATTACATTGTCTTTGAGTTTTTAAAGTTCAATGGTAATCCATGTAGAAAATTGTTAGATAGATTAGGATGCATGGAATTAGGAATCGTGTTGTGTTTAAAAAAGGCTGAGAGTTTATGTGTTAAACAGGAAGTGTGGTGTCAAAACAGGAAGTGTGTGTAAGGGAAGTGGCGGTGGCGGTAGAGGTGGTGGCGGTGGTGGTGGTGGTGGTGGTGGTGGTGGTAGCGGTGGTGATGGTGGTGGCGATTGTGGCGGCGGCGACGGCGGCGGCAACGGCGGCGGCGACGGCAACGGCGGCGGCGACGGCGGCGGCGACGGCAACGGCGACGGTAACGGTGACGGCAACGGCGACGGCGGCGGCGGCGGTGGTGGTGGTGGTGGTGGTTTCAGTGGCGGTGGTGGTGGTGGTGGTGGCGGTGGCGGTGGTGGTGGTGGTGGTTTTGGCGGTGGCGGTGGCGGTGGTGGTGATGGTGATGATGATGATGATGATGATGATTTTCTTTATTAGTTATCCATTAGAACTTGAAGAGACGCAGAGAATACAAAGCTTTCACTAGATAAATGACAAAGAGAAACATTTGGAATATGAAGGCTAATGATGAGAGAAGTGGGTGAAAGATTTTATACAGCATATAATGGTTATATTAAGAACAAATATTGTAAAAGCACAAATATTTGCAAGGAAATAATTAAAAAGTTTGATGAAACACAATAATTAATACATAATTAAAATGAGACAGGACATGAAACATTACTGGCTAAGTTGGGTTTTAGTACCCAACAACCCTACCAAGTCAGCCATTCTTTGTATTGTTTATAAGTGCATCCATAGGTACCAGGTGGCATTTTATGTCACCCAAGATAAGATCTTTCAAGTTTATTATAGTGTCTCTGCTTTATTTTTACTAACAATCTATCTTTTGTATGTTGCTTATATTTCAAAACTAACAGCACTTTTGTCAATTTTACTTCATTAGAAAATCCATGGCTCCACAGATGTGTGATTTTATCAATAAGTTGTCTGATTTTTTAATCACAGTCAATCTTAATTTTTTGTCTTTGTCTTATTCTTATTTTCCTTATTCTCTTGAGATGGTTTTGTGGAAGTTATTCTTTTTCATTTCTGTGGCTTTTCCTTTTTCTTTTTCTTTTTCCTCTATCCATTGATGCATTTTCGTCTGTAATCTTCATTTCTTCCTCATCATATGAAGATACAGTGGTGCTACAGCAAGTAATAGCACCGCTCCATCATCATGTGATGAAGGAATAATTTAAATGTTTGCTCATTTGTTTGTAATATTGAGTATTGAAGAATTTAACGTGCCATTCCAAAACATTTGGCTAATGGTGCGCTATGAATTGGATTTTCAGGCTCTTTTTGATGCCTTAGTCAATCTCCATTACTTTTCTTTTTCTAATGTCTTTTCAGTTCTTCTTTTTTTAATGATTTTCTAGTTTTTTTCAATTGGGGCAGGAATTATTTTGACACAGCTACTAAATAAGTAATTAAAGTGCAAATGTTTTGTTATCATTGTTGTCTTCAAAACTACCAGTTAGACTGTTTGGAATATTTTTATGCATTTATTGTTCAGTTAAAAGTTCATTTCCATTCTTTTTGTTCATGCAGCTGTGCATTTTGGCTTTTTATTGTTATTTTTTCTTCATTAGGTATTGTAACGATTCGTTGGCCACTTTGAAAATGAAAATTTCATGCATGTAAGTAAGAAAAAGTCTGTAGAAACCAACCTTTTTAATTGTATACCCCTGAATATTAAAGGCAGGCTCTTTTTCAGAGTATTATTAGCCCATTTAGTAAGTGCACCAAAAAAATTTCCTTTTCTTTAGTCTATAAATATAGTTTAGCTTCAAAGTAAAACAGACTCATATGTATACATTTTGAGAAGCAATGATGATAATAATAATGATGTTGACAACAATATGATGATGAGGATATTAGGATAATAACTATGTTTTGCCCATAGTTTCAGTAAGGACATCAGGATGAGCATGGGGTCGGACAAATGTACCAAAGAAACACTGAAAAGAAGCAAATTAATCAGCACTGGAAACACTGCGCTTAACATAGACACAGAAATCAGAGAATTAGACCACAATCACCCATACAAATATTTAGGAATAGACAAAACAACTAAAATACAATACAGAGAAATGAAAGAGAAAATTAGGAGAGAATATTATGAAAGAGTAAGACTAATATTAAAGACTGAACTCAATGTTAAAAATAAGATAATAGGAATAAGCATGCTAGCCAAAGGCAAAATCAGCATCAGTGGAATTTGAACTCAGAATGTGAAGATAGATGAAACGCCACTAAGTATTTTGCCCGGTGTGCTAACAATTCTGCCAGTTTGCCTCCTTATAATAATAATAATAATAATAATAATAATAACAACAACAACAACAGCAATGAGAATAGGAAGCCAGACAAAGTCTTAATTGAGAAAGAAAACAAGCTATGCTGACAACAAGGTATGCGATAAGGAAGAAAGAAAAGTTGAGAGATATGACAGGTTAGCTTGAGAAGTTGTGGTCGATGAAAAAGGTAGCAGCAGTACCAATAATTGTCGGAGCCCTGGCAACAGTGAGCAAAAATCTCGAGAAGTACGTGGAACAAATAGGGGCTGCAATAAGGGTAGAGCACTTGCAGAAAACAGCACTGCTTGGAACCGCTTGAATACTCCAGAAGGAGCTCAAAAAATAAGAGGTGTTCCCTTAGTTCACTGGTAGTGAACAGCTGACACTGTAGTACATCTCCAGCGTTAGAAGCTGTGCAAAGGCAATAATAATAATAATAATAATAATAATAATAATAATAATAATAATAATAATAATATCCGAGCGGAATCACTCCTGTGCCGGTGGCACGTAAAAAGCACCCACTACACTCTCGGAGTGGTTGGCGTTAGGAAGGGCATCCAGCTGTAGAAACTCTGCCAGATCAGATTGGTGTCTGGTGTAGCCATCTGCTTCGCCAGTCCCCAGTCAAATCGTCCAACCCATGCTAGCATGGAAAACGGACGTTAAATGAATGATAATAATAATAATAATAATAATAATAATAATAATAAGAGCTCTTAGAGAGTGCAAACTTCCACCAAGACAACACCAACATCCTCTCAATGATTAGCTGGAGCTAATTTTTAAAATGAGAATATCTGAAATAAACTCGACTGCTCTCACAAACGAGAATACTAAAAATGAACCTGACTCCTCTCAAAAATTAAGTAAAAAAAAAAATAGGAAAAATACTCTAGAATCTTTGTCCAGTATCAGATCAGTCCCAAAACCTAATCAGTTCATGCCAGTCACAAGCCCAAACATCCCTGAAAGTTTCATCCAAATCCATCCAGCAGTTCTTGAGATATCTTGTCCACAGACAAATAAACAAACAAACAGAATTGAAAACAATACCTCCACCTTCTCTAAGGCGGAGGTAATAATGATAAGACTCCAGGAACTCCAACAAAACCTGAGTTGAAAAGAACAATAATAATATTACAATGACCCCTTTGCTGTCAACACACCTCAGACTGCTTTGGTTCTATGATACAAACTTCCTGTTTTAAGGTGATCTAAAAACTTTCCATCAAAATTTATCGTTGATTTATGTTTCAAACAACATCCAAATAATGGCAGTTAAATACTTTACTAAATTCTTCATTTTTTTTTCGAAATTAATTGAAACAAAGGCAGTGTATTTCAACAGAAATATAGCAACAAATGGTTAATTTAATTTCTTATTCAACAGACTTGTTCACAACTTGAATATTAAAAGCTGAGACAAGAAAATTAATTAATTTACACTTTGGAGTCAAAGCCTGTTTACTGATGCTTTCACACTAAATAAGATGGAACCATAATTACAAGAACTGGAAAGAAGAAAGTGAAAAGTGTTGATATTTAATATTATATTAAAATGAAAATAGATCATAACCTTAAAAGATAAAAGAAAACCCTCTGAGGAGATTGGTTCTGTCTTCTTTCAAATATGCAAATGGTGAGCCATCTTGTTTGAATCACATCATCACATCTATAATTTTCTTCCTCTTATTCAATATCTTCTGTTTTCACATGGAATAGCCCACAATGTAGTGAAGATGCAAAGCCTAGTGGTTAGAGTACTTACATTCATGATCTTAAGGCCATGGATTCAATTCTTGAACCAGGTAACACAACTGTCCTTGAGTAAGATACTTCATTTCATGTTGCTCTAATCTACAAAGCTGAAATGAGTACCTGCTGAGTATTGGTGCAGTCCTCTCTCCCACCAGCTGTGACATCCTCAATGTTCTGCTGGGTTATTGGTAGGAAGGCCAAAAGAGTGTTTACATCTGCTTGAAACTACATAGGCATCTAAAGCAATTAGCAAAAACAAGTATACATGTTATTAAATCATACTTGCTTGACAAAGATGGCTGTGGTTTTGTTTTGTTTTTTCAGGCCACAATATCATGCACATAGTACTAGCCACTTCAATTCCAATATTGTTCCCTATTTGTAGCAAGATTAACAGTTTCACTAAATCTACTATCTTCCAAAAGGACACATTGGATAACCCTGCGTAACAAAATTTTGTTTTTTCGTCTTTGGTCAGTAAGTATTATTTCCTATTTGCTTCCACCTAGAAATCAAAGGAAATTACTGTTATTCCCTTAAAACTTTGCTTTGGACATCAATGGTTTGAAACTGACCTAATTTCCATTACATTTCAGACAGATTCAGCATTGGGTTGCTGAAGCAGAAATATCATTATAGCAAATATTTTGCTCAATACCACAGATTTGCTTGTCAGTTGCTTGACCATAACCACTTGAGCATATCCCTTACTGGCTGACAATATATAGATCTCTGTCATGTGCAGGAGTAGTAGGAGAGCATCCTAGCCATGTGTTGAGAGGCTTGAATAAGTGTAACAAAAGCAAAGTTTGAAGGAAATATTAACTACTAGTAGAGATACCCGACGTTGCCCGTGTTACATGCAATTGAAAAATGAGACTTTTCAGTTATATTTTCTGTAAGGAACTGGAATACATATGATTCGAATTTCATCAAAATTGCACATGAGGGTTCTTTCCCTCTTTACACACCCTAAAAAAATTCTAATCATGAGACATGTATCCCATACTATTGATCTTTATGCGCATATTCCAAAATTTCAGTCTTCTGGAACCTGTGAAAAAGATTTTGCTCCTGCAAAATGGAGCTCATGGAGCTCTAAAATGTGGGAATGAAGGTCCCTATTGGGGGTGGGGGTGTTAATGTCAACCAGAGAAGTTGAATTGTTGGGAATGTTTTTACTTGGGTCTTATAGTATGCCTGTATATATGTGAGAGTATAGTCTCACTTTAATAGTTTCAGTATGAAATTGAAAATATTAAAGTGAAAGTATCTGACATTACAGTAGAGTGATGTTATTGTTTCATTTTTGACACATAATACTGAAATAGTGGAGGAGATAAGATATTGCTGTGGGCTTGAACTATGCAGGAAGTTAAAAAATTTTTTGGCCTAAGACACTACATGGACCTTAAAAGAATTTTGCTCCTGAAAAATGGAGCTCATGGAGCTGAAAATTGTGGGAGTTAAGGCCCTTATTGGTGATGGGTGTATTAATGTCAACCAGAGAAGTTTAATTGTTGGGAATCTTTTTAACTTGTGTGTAATATGTATTGTTTGAATTTCTTTAAAATAGGAAATATATGTATGTTAACTGGGTTTGTAAAAGAGAGCAAAGCTACAGGAAAGCAAAAGACGAATGATCACGATAATCAGTCAGCTACCATAGCCTAGTCGTTACTACTCCCCAATGTAGGATTCCTCACCATACAGTTGACAGGTACAGCTTTAATATGCATTATGG
>NC_142938.1:24759066-24811566 GCF_046866305.1 Octopus bimaculoides | reverse complement strand
TCTATGGGTTCCTTCTATGTAAACAATATTATAGTCAATGGGACAGCAAGAAGATGAGGATGGCAGACTCATTGTAGTCACTTGTTCTGATTCATAATACCCACCAATAAGGTGGTGAGCTGGTAGAATCATTCGCATGCCAGGCAAAATGCTTAGTGGCATTTCATCCAGCTTAACATTCTGATTTCAAATTCCATCAAGTTCAACTTTGCCCTCCATCCTTTTGGGGTCGATAAAATAAGTACCAGTTGATCACTGGGGTTAATGTAATTGACTTATTCCCTTCCCTGAAACTGCTGGCCTTGTGCCAAAATTTGAAACCAGTAATACCAACCAAATCTCCCTTAAATTACACCCTGCCATGTTACAAAATAAAAGAAAGATCACATAAGGTGATATAATCCTATGGATGCCCCTGATAAGATTGGCTGGTGGTCACAGTTGGAATACCTCTGAACATAGATTTGCTCAAACTTGGTTGACTTAGAGCTAAACAATATCAATAAATTGTGGTTATATTTTAGTGATTGAAGTATTTTAAAATTTATATTTGTTATTCAGCAAGACATTAACTTAGTTTTTAAAGTATCAATTGAGATAGAGACGGACAAAGAGGTAGACGTGCATGTCTTCTCTCCGTTACAAAACTATTGTGTTACAAATTTGTGGAGTTCAATCTTAAAAAAAATAACTGTACCTTTTAAATGTTCTATGAAATATGAGAACAAACATTAAACTGTTCTAATTCACCTAAGTTTATCTTGCGGGTGGTGAATTTTAATTATTAATTTTATATTTTCATTAAAACTATAGCAAATTTAATGTAAAATTTATCATACTAACAAAAGGTAACCCTTGTCATAGATAATTACACATCTGAGAAGAGAGCATTTTGTATTTTTATGTAACAAAACCTGTTGCAAAGAGTTCGTATTTTAATTGAAGTTTTCTATCTTATATAAAAGTAAGTGAACATATGCAAGTTTATCTATAGTTGTGGGCCACAGTTTTATACTTAAGTAATGGAAATCTTTGCATAGCAGCACATTTTGTCAAGGTGATAGGTTCTGTGGAATCTTTTGATATTTTCTCTTAACTCATGCAAGACTGACCACTGCTGCTAGTTATTTTATATAATAATTTTTTTATTATATCAAAAACACCAGGTTATCATAATAATGAAAAAGATATTACACATGCATACGCATGTACACAGATGCATACACGCACACATGTACAAGCACATACATACATACATACATACATACACATGTACATATATATCATGAACTAACTATTACTTTCTCAGATGCAGCACAGAATTTTGTCAGTGAACAGGTCGCGGTCTCAAAGCGATGAAAATATTTTGACAAATTAAATTTAAACGTTGAAGTGAATCTAACGGATTTTGTGTGCTATTTTAAATGGCTTATAAACACCTTCCACGCTGCAATTGTTTTCGTTCCAGCACACGATCTCAGATCAGGTCACTTGCTATGCAAGTACATCTCCGAAAAAGATATTTTATTTTACTAAATTCCCACCTCCACGAAATTCTTTAATTATTTGCAAAATTAAGTCACTAGTGTTCAACCCCAGGTCAGTCCTAATCAAGTAGGTATATGATCAGAACTATTCTCTCCATCACCACTCTTTTTTCATGCATATCGAAGACAAATACATTGTCCAATGTGTTCATCTCTCTTTTAAGATATGTTGTTGGCACTCAGTCGCTTACGACATCGAGGGTTCCAGTTGATCCGATCAACGGAACAGCCTGCTCATGAAATTAACATGCAAGTGGCTGAGCACTCCACAGACACGTGTACCCTTAACGTAGTTCTCGGGGATATTCAGCATGACACAGTGTGACAAGGCTGACCCTTTGAATTACAGGCACAACAGAAACAGGAAGCAAGAGTGAGAGAAAGTTGTGGTGAAAGAGTACGGCAGGGTTCGCCACCATCCCCTGCCGAGCCTCATGGAGCTTTAGGTGTTTTCGCTCAATAAACACTCACAGCGCCCAGTCTGGGAATTGAAACCGCGATCCTATGAGTCCAATGCCCTAACCACTGGGCCATTGCGCCTCCACCTTTTAAGATAACAGAGTGTGATTTGAGAGAGATTTGACAATTGTTCTTAGCAGGTCAACCAGCCTCATAAAAGATCCCTCACTGTTTTATTCAAAATGAAGTGAAATACACTGTGTATTTCAGCAAAAATATTGGTCATGAAAGGATTAAATATACAACATCAAGTTAACATCTTTGCTTTCAAAATGACATCTTTCTTTTACATGTCTCAATCATTGGACTACAGCCATGCTGGGTAAGGATTTAGTTAAATAGATTGACACTAGTACATATTTCTTTAAAGATTGGTACTTATTCTATTGGTCTTTTTTGCCAAAGTAATAAGTTATGGGGATGTAAACAAACCAACACTGGTTGTCAAGCAGTGCTGGGTGACAAACCTAACACAAATACAGACATATACATAAATACATACACACGAACACACACACACACACACACACGCACATACATGCACACACACACACACACACATATGCACACATACACACATGCACGCACACGCACATACACTCACATTCAGTCACACACACGCATAAATGACAGGCTTCTTTCAGCTTCCATCTACTAAATTCAGTCACAACGCTTTGGTCAACCCAGGACTGTAATAGAAGACACTTGCTAAAAGTGCAACACATTGAGACTGAATCCAAGACCACATGGCTGAGAAGCAAGCTTCTTAACCACACAGCCACACCTGCACTATTTGAAAAAAAAAAAAAATTGATTAAATTTAATTAAAATAGGTGCAGGAGTGGCTGTGTGGTAAGTAGCTTGCTTACCAACCACATGGTTCCTGGTTCAGTCCCACTGCATGGCACCTTGGGTAAGTGTCTTCTAATATAGCCTTGGGCCAACCAAAGCCTTGTGAGTGGATTTGGTAAACAGAAACTGAAAGAAGCCTATCGTATGTATATATATATATGTGCGTGTGTGTGTGTGCGTGTGTATAAATATGTATAAGTTTGTGTGTCTGTGTTTGTCCCTCCCCCCCCACGATCGCTTGATACCAATGTTGGTGTGTTTACGTCCCCATAACTTATTGGTTCAGCAAAAGAGACTGATAAAATAAGTACTGGGCTTACAAAGAATAAATCTTAGGGTCAATTTGTTCAACTAAAGGTGGTGCTCCAGCATGGCCGCAGTCAAATGACTGAAACAAATAAAAGAATAAAAATTAACGTCTGTCATAACATTCTTTTCTTTAGGTACAAGAATGGCTGTGTAGTACGAAGTTTACTTCCAAACTTGGTAGTTTGGGGTTCAGTCCCACTGCACAGCACCTTGGGCAAGTACTTTCTACTGTAGTCTTGGACCAACCAAAGCTTTGTGAGTGGATTTGATAGACAGAGACTGAAAGAAGTTCATTATGTGTGTGCACATGTGCATGTGTGTGTGTGTGTGTGTGTGTAAGTGTGTGTGTGTGTAAGTGTGTGTGACTGTGTGGTTAAAAGGTTTACTTTCGATGGTTCCAGATTCCGTCCCACTGTGTGGCACTTTGGGCAAATGTCTTCTACAGCCCCAGGTTAGGATAATTGCCACTGGGAAAATTTCCACTAGGATAATTACCACTCGGAACATTGCCCATGTGAGAATATTGCCACTGGGAGCACTGCCCAAGTGGAAGCATTACCACTGGGAAATATTCAGTAAACTTACTTTCACACCCATCTACAATTATAAATGGAATAAACGCTTATTATACATACAGTATATTTGTGAGGGGTTGAAGGTTGGATTCGTTAATAACACAAAAATACATACAATAAACAGTTATTCCATTTAGACCTTTAAATGGGTGTGAAAGTAAAATAATACCAAAGTATTTTATACAAAAGAACAATGCACATATTATATGTTACTTGTCAACAGGATTTTTTAACTTTAAATATAGGTTTCAGGTCTTCTTTTCAAAACATCTTATAACATTACAACTGAAATTATGGCTAAGAATTGTTTAAAAAGACAATTAAGGAATTATTTAAAAGGCATTACAATATTTAGAAGTTTATTTTATTTAAAATACAATGAATGATTATTTAAATGAATGATTATTTATAAAGCATTAGTTTTTTAAAAATTTAATTAGAATATGTGCATGTTATATGCAATAGACTTCAAATACAATTTATTGTTGGTGTTTCCATAAATGTCAACAATACATTGTATATTAATGTTGTTATATCTTTTTTATTTTTCAAGACAGGGTCTTCTCATTGAAACCAAACAATGCTAGGATTAGTTCCCAAAAGTTAGGGTGAGAATTACTCACAGATTTATTTAACACATTATGAAATGCTTCAACACTGTTATAGGTATGGGGTAAAGCAAGTTCAGTTTAATGTTGACATTCCAAAGAGCAACTGGGAACATAAGTTGATTTCAGCATCAGTTGTTCCTTCTTCCTTTTAATATCCTTATGTAAGTCATTTCAAAGTAAGACATAAATTCTGATGGTATACCTTCATCCTCTGATAGCTCTTCAAAAACATCTTCGGGTGGCACAAACATGAGTGCAGAAAAATGCCTCATTAAAAAAGCAAATGCATTATCTGTGAGATATTGTTGTTTATAACCAAGATCAATTATTATTGACTCAATAACTTCATTTGCTGAAATGGTTCACATTTACCATGCTGCATGATATCAAGATAACTCTAACATTATAAAGAAAACCCTTATATAAAAAAATATATTTGAAAGTTATTGCTAAGTGAAACATGTGTGTGTGTGTGTGTGTGTGTGTGTGCGTGTGTGTGTGTGTGTGTGTGTATGTGTGTGTGTGTGTGTGTGTGTGTGTGTGTGTGTGTGTGTGCACATTTTCAGTTAGTTGCCAATATGTCAGAATCTCCCAGCATAGTATGTCTGAGTAGTCCCTCAGATGGAAGCCTCTAGAGTAAAAGGAAAGAAGGAAGGACATGAAAGTCCTGGCAACATAACTTGGAGAACAAAATGTGATGATTTGGATAGGGCTGGGTGCAATTAGAGAGGAAGACCCAGTACAAAGATGAGTAGAGAGCGGCCATTGATGGCCTAAGTCCTAGAAGAGCCAAGACCCTGAGTAAAAGATATTTATTTCTTTATTGTCCACAGGGGGCTAAACATAGAGGGGACAAACAAGGACAAACAAAGGGATCAAGTCGATTGCATTGACCCCAGTGCGTAACTGGTACTTATTTAATCAACCATGAAAGGATGAAAGGTAAAGTCGACCTCAGCGGAATTTGAACTCAGAACATAATGGCAGACGAAATACCACCATGCATTTCGCCTGACATCATGCTTGATATTATATTAGTATTGATCAACTAGAGTCTCAAGATATAATCCTTATTGTATTTAGATTTTCATCAGCATTTTATGCAATATATGAAGTATTACTGACGCCATCTTCCTAATCAGAGAGTTCCAAGAAAAAGCCCCTATACCTGACATTTGGTGTCCTAAAGAAAGCTTTTGATAAGGTCGTCTATTCTGAAATATGATGGTCACTGAGGAAGCTTGTAGTGAACAAATGGCTGATGAGAGCTGTACAAGATACGTACCAAAATGCACACAGTTAGCAAGTTAGTGATACATATAGCAGTGAGTTCAGTATGAAGGTTGAGATACACCAGGGCTCAATTTTCAGCTCCCTTCTATTCATTATATTCTTCTAAACCATAGTAGAAGGGTGGATGACTTGCTACCCGTGGAAGCTTCTTTATGATGATGATTTAACTCTTAGAGCTGAATCTGTAGCAGAATATTTTTCAAATTCCAAACATAGAGACAAAAACAGGAATCAAGAGGCCTCTAAGTGAATTTAGTAAATAAAGGAATATATTTGTAAGTAATAGAGAAGACATGATTCTGTTGTCATTGGTGAAATGGTCTTGCCCGATATGTTGAAAAGAAATAGGTTAGAATTTCATACTGTGTACCTTGTATAAATTGTGAATGCACAAGTGGCATTGACTTTCACAGGTAAGCTAATAGAGAGGGTAAACTTCACATGCAGGAAGTGCGCAAAAACATTAAGTTCTAGAAGCAGTTGGGAAATAGACTATATCCAATGATAAAGTCCTCCCTTAGAAGTAGTTGATAGCTTCTGTACCTAGTAAGCTTAATTACTAATAGAAGTGAGTGGTCTGAGAATAGAGTAGCCAGAGTAAAAATTGGCTAGAGAAAATTCAGAGAGCCATTGTATCTGCTGACAACAAAGGATGCGTCCAACAGAGTTTGTGTGATATGTGATACTACATGGGCCTTGAATGCCAAAGTTTTGCAAAAGCTAGAAATAAATGAAACAAGTATGCTCTCAGCTCATTAGTACCATGTCAATCATGCACACTAATATTCACTCACTCACACAAGCACACACACACACAAGCACACACACACACACACACACACACACACACACACACACACACACATACACACAGGCACAGAGGCACACACAGATATATACACACAAACACACATACATTCACACACATATACACACACATACACACATGCACACATAGGATGCAAGGGGTGTTATTAATATATTGCTCTCTCCAAATTGATGAAAAGATTTTTCATTTCTTTAAATCCTTCATAGCAGATAAAATGCTAACACAAGAAATAAGGAGATATGCAGTCATTGTTGCCAGACGTGCAGAACACAAATAATAATAAATAATAATAATAATAATGATGATGATGAAGATGATGATGACCATCATCATCATGAGGCTAGACTAGTATTTCAGACTTGTGGAAAATGATGGCAAACTTCTTTAGTTTGAAAAAAGCAACAAATTCTTTCTCTGTAATATAGCAATGGTTACAAAATGCCTCTAGTCAAGAACAAGTAATGTCTAGAGCAGCTCTGGATCAACTACACAAATATATACATATCAATATATATATATATATATATATATATATATATATATATATATCATCATCATCATCATCATTGTTTAACGTCTGCTTTCCATGCTAGCATGGGCTGGACAATTTGACTGAGGACTGGCAAGCCAGAAGGCTGCACCAGGCTCCAATCTGATCTGGCAGAGTTTCTACAGCTGGATGCCCTTCCTAACGCCAACCACTCCGAGAGTGTAGTGGGTGATTTTACGTGCCACCGGCACGAGGGCCAAATTGCCAACTTTCTAAATGTTGCAATATCTTTGTACCCAAAGATCAGATGGAATTGGAAACCTCTTGCAGGAATGCTTCAACTATACAAAAGAGAAACAAAAAACATTCTAAACATTCAGACACTATGAGGACAATTTATCCCACAAGTTCAAAACATTATTGATGATGTTCTCAGAAAATCAATGAGGGCCGTCACAAAATAAAAACTTCAAAGAAGACCAAAAGTTGAACAGGACAAATGACAGATGGTTATGTGCAGATCCTGCCAATGACTCCAAAGTTATGCACACTAAGTTTCTGGGCAACTGTGATGGGTTCAGAAATGCTGATTAATAAAGGCCAGAATAACAATGTTATTATGTATGAAACTTACAACTATTGACACAGGTAACTAAAGAGTTAAAAAAAAAGAATTGTTGAAAAGGTGCCAATTTTGAAAAAATGTGCTTGGATGGAACAGTCCCTCCCCTTGCTCCCCTATTAGCCATGCCACTGATTCTGGTCTGACATTGTAGCAAAAGTCAAAGTGGAAAGTGGATTCATACATAATCTTATAAGAAAGCTTATCAAGAACAAACTGTTATCAAAATACATTAAGATTTTGCTAGATTACAGTTGTTTTATCAAATAAAAGATATGACCTCAAATACCCATTGCACCTGTATATATACATACACAAACACACACACACACACACACACTCACGTACATACATATATACATACATACATATCCATGCATGCATGCATGCATCCATACATACATACATACATACATACATACATACATACATACATACATACATACATATACACACATGGTCTGATCAATAAGTATCCAGACTGTTGCTATAGTAACTAAACTAAAGCACAGAGAATGAAACTGCTTGGCACAGGTTGACCATGAATTTTACTGTGCATGCACACTAAGTTTTAACATTCTAGCACACTTCTGCTGTTTACAGCAGTGCTTGGAAGGACGGTGTGTAGCATGTGATCATCGCATTGACCATGAAAGTGAAAGTTGAGCAGAGAATTTGCATCAAATTTTGCCAAAAGCTTGGTGTTATCTGCTCAGAGGCCAATACAAATTTTTTCAAAAAGTTTTCATCATTCTCAACACAATCAAGGAGATCTTGTGCAACTGAAACCCGAATGTCTTTTTGGTCAGCTGAAAGCAGTTTTGGCACAAACTTGGCAGACACACGTCTCATACCAAATCATTAGTGATGATGGACTGGACTGAACCATAACTAATCTGCACATCCTCTAACAACTCACAGATGGTGATTTGATGATTTCCCCTCACAGCTGCACACACATCTGTAATGTTTTTCTCAATTCTACTGGTTGCAGGTCTCCCAGAACGTTTGTCAATATCGACATTTTTTCAGCCATCTTTGAAACGTCTGAACCACTCATGCACTTGTGTGCAGCTCATACACATCTCTCTATACACTTTCTGCAACTTTGTATAGGCCTCTGAGCAGGTATTGCCATGACAACTTTCTCTGTCATTGTCAATGCGACAATCGCATGCAACATGCCTTCCTTCCAAGCACAGCTGTAAACAGCGAAAGTGAGCTAGAAAGTTAAAACTTGGTGCATATGTACAGCAGAGTTCAAGGTCAATTTGTGCCAAGCAGCTTCACTCTGTGTGCTTTAGCTTTGTTACTATGACAACAGTCTGGATACTTATTGATCAGAAATTGTACATACATACTCATATAACTTTAGTCAGCCCAGAGCTATGGCTCAAGCAGCCATGGAGATCAATGTGGGAAGAAAGCAAACTTCTTAATCACACAGTCAAAGCTCAAATGCTTTGATTATAAATTTGCTTGATCATGTCCTTTACAAAATCCTGAACAACAGTAATTTCACCTGCAAAATTGTTGTTACAGAAGTCATAGAGATGTGAAAAGAAGATCTCTGAATGTTCCGTT
Organism: Octopus bimaculoides; assembly: GCF_046866305.1. Taxonomy (NCBI): domain Eukaryota; kingdom Metazoa; phylum Mollusca; class Cephalopoda; order Octopoda; family Octopodidae; genus Octopus; species Octopus bimaculoides. The sequence goes on along the minus strand of NC_142938.1, from coordinate 24,802,395 downwards.
TAGTAAAGGAAAAGGTTCCAGAAGAACTGATTTCATCCTCGGGTGACAAGGAGTGGTATGTAATGCTATGTATTTTAGAGAAAAGGTTTTGTAAAAAATAAACAAACAAAAAATAACATTTCAATCTTATAATTTTCCTCTTAGGTTTCTTATCCAGTTCAACAAGCATAAAATATGAGACTATTGTTGTTGATATATTTCACAGCTATTGTACGATGTGTGAAACATTTCTGTGAGAAACAAGATCAACTTATTACGAAATGTTGTTTACGTAAAAACAGAAATGTCTTTGTGATTGTTATCATTGTTTAATGAAAGAAAAGGAAAGAAAGGAAAAGTTGGTTCATTGGTGTCACGGCAGCAGAAATGGCAGAGCAATAAGACAAATAACCTGAGTATTTAGTTATCTCTCTTTATGTTTTGAGTTCAAAAATTTTCATAGTCACCATGACTTCCTTTTGGCAAGAGTTGAATAAATACCAGTGGGTGTTGCTGTCATTTTTAATCCAGTTTAGTCATAATTAATTAAAATTAACTTCGGACTAATCCAGTAGAGTCCTGCCATGTACTTGAGTAAATTACATCAACTACCAAAAATCAATACAAAAATAGCCTTGTACCTATGCTAAAAGGTTCTCTTTCTTCAATATATGTATATGGAGTACACATATATGCCCATAGCTCGGCTGTCCAGAAAGAAGGGAACTGTACCGACCTTTCTGAGGATACTTCAGCCTAAGGCTGAAACCGTACACTAAAAGGATATTACAGTTGCCAATTTCCAGCCATCTACGGTCACTGTCAGCATGTATGTATGCAATTATATGTGCGCTGACAGCAGCAATAGAGCCCTTTAACTCTTATTTCTAGCCATGTAGGTGTTCTAACACCCTCAGTCATATTCATTGACATTTATTGGGGTTCTTTTTTGGTGAAGATCTGCTGACTAGCTGCCTCATTTGATTATATATATACATGTACATTCATACACACACACACACACACACACACACACACACACACACACACACACACACACACACACACACCCTCACACATGTGGATATAAAACCCATTCAATAAATGCTTTTTAGTCACTCCCTTGGTAGGAACATACAAAGATTTCTTTTAGACAATAGACACCCCTTTTCTCACTCCCTAGCACTTTGAACTCTATATCAAACTATATTTAAAGAAGACTTCAACAGAAAGTCTCCAGACATGTTCTTGACCCCCAGACAGAAGATAAACTGTTTTTACTTCAAATTAAAAAATTCTTTTACTGATATTTCATAAGATGAGAGACAACAAAACCGGTAATATTTTCCTTGTATAATTTTTTATTAAATTCCCTCTTAAATTGAAATGTCTTAGACTTACTCGTGATATTTCCACCTCCATTTTTTTATATATACATATGTGTATGTATGTATGTATATATATATATATATATATATATGTGTGTGTGTGTGTGTATACATATATATATATAATATATATATATATATATATATATATATATATATATATATATATATATATATATATATATATATATATATATATACACATACATACACACACATATGTATAATGTACTGTTCTTATATATATATATCTATATATATATATATATATATATATATATATATATATATATATATATATATATACATAAATACAGTGGTGGACTGAGTCTAGAAATATTGGTTCCCTGGCGACTAAGTGGGGCCCACCCGCAAATACAATGCTATCATTTAATTTTTTTTTTGTTTTATTAAAAGTATTCTTTTCAACTGTCTACAAACACAGCCAGGCTGAAATAATTAATGCATTCTTCTAGGAGTGAATAAAAAATTCTCAAACTTGAGAGGATGGGTCCCTTAGATACTAACATGGGCCCCCATATATGGATTCTAATGGCACAGGGGCCCACTTGCCATCAGGCAAGCTGATAATTTGGCCAGTCTGCCACTGTATACATATATATAATGTACTGTTCTGTGACAGAAAATTCAACAAAAATGTACTCCATCTGGTGAGAGATAAATATTATTTATTTAAAAAGAAAAAACATGTCTTTAAGTGCTACTAAAAGTTTCATATGTTGAGAAATATCCATCAAGCTCAAACCACATATCATAACGAACTAAATAAAATTGAATAGGAGAAGAAACATGAAAATACTGAAAAAGCAGCATATAGAAAAAGCAGAAGGTTCATAACCATGGCTGTGTGGTTAAAAAGCCAGCTAATTCATCTAATCAGCCAGCTAATCCATAATGCATTAAGTTAATCTTGGTTTCATATAGTCTCCATTGAGGCAGCATTTTTGGAGGGTTTGTGGGGGTTAATTTGGACAGTAGTTAGGTTGTAGGGTGGGTTGTGATGGAGAGGTATTGTGGAGAATTTTTGTTTCATTAAATTTGAGGTTATGTTTTTGTTCAGAACTTATTCATGCATGTAAAACTTTCTAAATGGGTGTGTATATTTAGGTGTGTCAGCTTCAGGTCGTAGGATTTTTTAGTGATTCATAAAAAGTAAATAGGTGGGCAATAGATGTGTCATTAGTTTTAGTTATTTTTAGTTTTATTGGATTTGATCCTTTGCTTTGTCAATGTAAGGTTCAAAATTCAAAGTCTAGTCTAGCATTTGAAAACTTAGTAACTGGGTGTGTCAGCTTAATTTGTAATGGAATTTTTAAGGGTTAGCAAAGGAATGTAAGTGGGTGGTATGTTTTAATCAATCAGTAAGTTTCTTTACTTGATATTTATGTTATTTAAAGTATTTCTTGTTTGTATTTGGAAGGTGAAAGTTATTAGTTGAGCATGTCTTTTTTGTTACTATAGACATGTGTTTATCTTTTGCTTTGATGTTTGAAAAATGGTGTAGGTAGATGTAAATGTCATTGATATATATATATATATATGTATAGATAGATAGATAGATAGATAGATAGATAGATAGATAATTAACATAATAGGGTAAAAATTCGATATTAATTAATATCAATTTAATACCAGGAAACTAGCACATTAAAAGAATCAGAAGGTTCAGAAAAAAAATTTCCGAGATCCTAACAGGATTATAATACTTGTGTATATAAAAACGACCAGTAAGTGGTCTGTCAATATGCTAGAAAAAGATCACTTAAAAAATTCTCAAAGAAAAAATTCTCAAAGAAAGATTCAACGGAGCAAAAACAAGCGGGCAACACCAGTGAAAATTATAATTACCTCGGTTATCTGTAGACTATATAGTTTCAAAATCAACACTTTCCAATGAAAGTATCTATTTATCATCAGTACACATTGCCGATATTATTATAATCGGACAGAATCCCGTGCTAGTTGTCTCCAACCAGTGAAAAGGTGCACGTGATTCTATCGATTATAAAGAATAAGATTCAAAAGTCTTAGTTTTGGCGCGCTAAATCCAGAAATATCTCTGCAGAAAATAATTTCTGCTTTGAATTAACCAACTTTGAGAAATGTGATTATGGTTAATTAACATAATAGGGTAAAAATTCAATATTAATTAATATCAATTTAATACCAGGAAACTAGCACATTAAAAGAGGATTATAGTACTTGTGTATATAAAAACGACCAGTAAGTGGTCGGCAATGTGTACTGATGATAAATAGATACTTTCATTGGAAAGTGTTGATTTTGAAACTATATAGTCTACAGATAACCGAGGTAATTATAATTTTCACTGATCCCGCCCGCCTGTTTTTGCTCCGCTGAATCTTTCTTTGAGATTTTTTTCTTTGAGAATTTTTTAAGTGATCTTTTTCTAGCATATTGACAGACCACTTACTGGTCGCTTTTATATACACAAGTACTATAATCCTGTTTTTGTGTTTATGTCCCCTTAACTTAGCAGTTCAGCAAAAGAGACCATTGAAATAAGTGCTAGGCTTTAAAAATTAAGTCCTGTGGTTGATTTGTTTGACTAAAACCCTTCATGGCAGTACTCCAGCATGGTCGCAGCCAAATGACTGAAACAAGTAAAAGAATAAAAAAATAAAAGAATATAAATATATATATATATATATATATATATATAAATATATGGTCAAACTAAACATCAACAAGCAAGAAAAAACAACAACGCAAGAACGTGGAATAAGTACAGTGCTATTGGACGCTCAGGAAAGGAAAGAAAAGAAAGAGGATTTCACATTTCGATGGGAGCTCTTCATCAGAAATATAGAAAAAGTCCAAAGAAGGGAAGACAGAGAAAGAAAATCACCAACGATACACATGCAGTCACATATTGAAATGACCAGAAGGGAATGGGTGAAGAAAACGTTCTTCCAAAGACAGGAGAGTGCAAGAGAAGGAGGTATGTGTGGGTATGGTGGGTATGTGCATGCGTGCAGGTCTGTGTATACGCATACGTATATAAATATACATATATAAATATACATTTATGTACACATACATACATAAATGTATAGAGAGAGAAGGGTAAAGAGATAATGTTTGTGTGAATACACACACACACACACACACACACAAGCACATGCACACACATACACTAACATTATGTGCATGCACACACACACACACACACTCACACATACACACACGCACATACATACACTCATATATGCACACATCCTAACACTGTAATGCTGAATGGGAATACAAACTGCATAAATCAGATATAAAAAGGAAAAAGCACAATAAATCATCCAACCATCTCAATCAGGTAACACAAAGGGCAGTACTTGAATTTGATCAGGACATAGCAACCAACCCTGACAATAAAGTGTTCTGGAAATATGTACGTTCAAAGCAGAGACCTCATTTTCCAGTTGGTCCTCTTCACAATCCCCACACAAGCCAGATTACTGACAGTCCCAAAGAATGTGCAAAACCCATTGCTGATTGCTATGCAGGTATTTTTACTGTTGAAAGCCAAAATGTTCTATCTCCACTACCTTTGACACCAAATTCCATAACAACTATGGAATTTACACCTGCAATGCCGTGATATCACCTTAAGAATAAGCGCAACTATGCCTCTCCTGGTCTTGATGGTGTTACGTACCTGCTTCTCAAATGTGGTGGGTACTTTCTTCTGCACCAGCTTTCACTCTTCTTTTAGTTCTGTCTTAACATTGGTGCTACTCCAGAGTAGTAGAAACCTACCATTGTCATTTCTCTGTTCAAAAAAGGTGACCGCAAGCACTAGCATAGCTAGTGTGCTACCCAGGGTCGCCCTTCCATTTGCCTCCCCCAGACCCCACAAAAAACACATATTGTCTACAGCCATAGCCTACAGCAGGATGAAAAGTGCTGCCCTTTTAAAAGTGCCGCTTAGGGCAGACCACCCCTACCACCCTCAAGCTACACTAGTGACCACATGTCGCCTGTCAACTATCATCCAGTCAGTCTTACTAGCTGCATCGCCAAACTGATGGAATCCTGTGTCAGAGAAACATTCTGGAACTTCTGGAATTCTCACAGCCTTATCCGGCCCTTGCAATTTGGATTTATCCCTAACTCCAGCTGCTGTGATCAACTCATTAAGTTTCTTGAAGACACCACCTAGGTCACTGATGGTGGCTCATGGGTAGACGTTGTTTACCTTGACTTTGCTAAAGATTTTAATTCTGTGCCACACAAAAGACTTATGGCAAAACTCTCTGCAATGGGTATGAAAGATGATCTTTTTAACTGGTTGGAGTCCTTCATTCTCAGCCAGAAAGTGGTAGTCACAGTTCTAGGACAGCATTCTTTACTCTATGAGATGTCATCTGGTGTACCGCAGGGATCTGTTCTTGGTCCCCTTTTGTTTGTTGCATACATTAATGATATAGATGCCAACTTAAAGAATGTCACAGTGCTGAAATATGAAGATGACATCAAGCTGTACCTTGAGATAAAAAGGACAGATCCTGAACACTATAGATCTTTCCTGTACCAGACCCAGACACAATGAAACAATGGATCATGGACTGGCAACACAAGCTGGCTGTGGACAAGTGTACCACCATGCATTTTGGGAGGAAAAACCCAGTATCCACATACTCTCTCCACAACACAAATATCAAGAAGTCCTCTTGTGAACATGACCTGGGCATTACTGTCATCTCTAAAATTGTCAAGATGGCCAAGGGTGTCTTGGTGTCACTCAGCAAGACCTTTGTCAGACACTCTCTAGCTATTTAAGGCTGTATATGGCTATGGTGCATCCCAGGACATTGGCCTCCTGAAAACTGTTCAGGGACGTGCAACCAAGTGAATACCCTCCATCAGGCATCTACTCTGAACGCCTTGCTTCCCTGGGCCTATGCTCTGATGTCTGGCAACTGACTTGGTAAACACCCACAAAATCATTAGCCATCGTTCCAACAATCACCTTGAACACCTTTTTGAGCTCCTTGTGTCTAATACACATGGGCATGCCTACAAAGTCAGAAAACAGTACAGCTCTCATGGCTTTCGGAAATATTTTTTCACACTCAGAGTTGCTGAAGCATGGAACAAACTACATGCATAAGTTGTTAGTTACCAAGACATTGCATCCTTTAAAATCTCCATTCTTCCTCAAATTCATCAACACTACTCCTGATAACCCCCCATTCCATAGGTATGCACACATGTATATCATGACTCATACACTGTTATTTCCTGACTTTTGTACATAATTCTATGTACTGTACATGCACCTTTGATGAGTTGTAATGCACCTGAGCACTATACACAATTTCATTATTATCCTAATTGTTATTATCCTCATTTTCCCCACTGGTTGCTTCCTCCTTGTTCCTTGATTTGTCTCCCTCTACTATCCCTCCCTTCTCATGCACCTCTGATTTTGCCTGTCACTGTGCATCTCTCCTGTTCCCTCCCCCCACTGCACATCACATCATCATTGCTACCTTCTATCACCTCCCTGACCCACATTTGCTTCCTCCAACTGATATTCATGACTGAGCACATCCCTACTATATCCACCACTCACTGCATTTTCCATCTATCTACATTTCTCTCTCTCTGTTATTCTCCTTAATACTTTGACACACTTACCTACTCATGCCACTTCTCTAATATTGACCTTCTTGTAACTTGATGATATACCTTGACACAACTTCACCATGAGTAACCTTATATAACTTGAGTAACCTTATATAACTTGAGTAACCTTATATAACTTGAGTAACCTTATATATATACCTACAGTAACCTTATATACATCCCTACATGTCACTTTATCATACTTAAGTCTCTCAACAGCTGACATAAAGATACTTCCTCAATACTACTCTCCATTCAGTTGAGAGTGGCTTGTCTTGCAAGTTATTTGTTGACCTCACTAGTGCCAATGCCACATAAACTTTCCAGTACATCCTGTAAAGTGAGTGGTATTGGAAGGGCATCCAGTCATAGAAACCATGCCAAAGCAGACACTGGAGTTTGGTACAGACCACTGGCTCACAAGCTTCTGCTGTATTTCTGAACACATGTCAGCATGGAAAATGGACATTTGATGATGAGGACCCTGCATGTGTGTGTGTGTGTGTGTGTTTGTGTGTGTGTGTGTGTGTGTGCGTAAACCATTAATTCCAACACATTTTTACTCTCTCCGTTTTCTCTCTCTCTCTCTCTCTCTCTCTCTCTCTCTCTCTCTCTCTCTCTCTCTCTCTCTCTCTCTCTCACCATTTGATTTTCTTTCATCCTTTTCTGTTGAAGAGCATAGGTTTGAAATGTCAAAGACTTTTCTTTTCTTCTCAAGCATCAAATGAATACAACTGCTTGTTGTTCCCCCACCTATCTTTGTCTTTTGTTTTCTGTACATTAGAACTATATATATATATATATATATATATATATTGATGCAGGTATGGCTGTGTGGTAAGAAGTTTGCTTCCAAACCACATGATTCCAGATTCAGTCTCACTGTACTTTGGATATGGTAGGCAGGAACTAAAAGGAGGCTCATTGTATGATGTGTATGTGTGTGTGTGTGTGTGTGTAAAGTTAAGTGCTTTATGGATGTGAAACCCTGGACAACCCCATAGACTGGCCATAACTATCTTTATCTAATTACTTATATATATATATATATATATATAAAACAGATATTACTTAGACACTCACTCCTTTACTTTGCTACCCTCTGTCACTGTCCTCCATTCATTCTCTCTCTTATTCATTCTTTCTCTAACTCACTCATTCATACACACACACACACACACACATCCATTCACTAACACTCTCCTACAAACACTTACCACGCTTCAGTACATAAAACCTCACACCCACCTTATCACTCTTTTATCTGTTATTGCTTTTCTTTTTACTTATCTTAGTCATTGGTTTGCAGTCATGCTGGAGCATTACTTTGAAGGATTTAGTCATACAATCAACACCAGCACTTATTTTTATGTCTGATACTTAATCTATCAGTTATTTTTGCCAAACTGCTAGATTACAGAGATGTAAACAAACCAACACCAGGTATCAGGCAGTTGTTGGGAATAAACTTTATACCCCACATTCTCTTCTCATTACATTCACTGTTATGATTAAATATTTAATTTCTAAAGTTTCCAAAACTGGCTGTTGCAGCAAACAACATAGTATGACTACTATAATGAGTAGTACAATGTTGTTGTTATGGTGAACAGTACAATGTGGTTGCTGTAGTGAACGATATTGTGTAACTATTAAAGTGCACAATACAATGTGACTGCTACAGTAAACAGTTCAATCTGCCTGTGAACAATACAGTATCACTGCTATAGTGAAAAATGCTATGTAGATGTTACAGTGAACAATACAGAGTGACTACTATTGTAAACAGTACAGTGGGACTGTTATAATGAACAATACAGTGTGGTTGTTAAAGCAAACAGTACAGAGTGGTGAGTTGTTGGCACTCCGTCGCTTACGATGTCGAGGGTTCCAGTTGATCTGATCAACGGAACAACCTGCTTAAGAAATTAATGTGCAAGTGGCTGAGCACTCCACAGACACGTATACCCTTAACGTAGTTCTCGGGGATATTCAGCATGACACAGTGTGACAAGGCTGACCCTTTGAATTACAGGCACAACAGAAACAGGAAGTAAGAGTGAGAGAAAGTTGTGGTGAAAGAGTACAGCAGGGTTCGCCACCAAACCCTGCTGGAGCCTCGTGGAGCTTTAGGTGTTTTCGCTCAATAAACACTCACAACGCCCGGTCTGGGAATCGAAACCACGATCCTATAACCGCGAGTCCACTGCCCTAACCACTGGGCCATTGCGCCTCCACAGAGTGGTGAGTACATTGAATAGAACAATATAATGTTGTTACAACAGTGAACAGGACCAGTACGGTGTGGCTGCTATGCTGGACAGAGCAGTAGTGTTGTCACTATAGCTAACAGCATAGTGAGTTTGCTACATGTGAACTTCATCCATGTCAGCTTATTTTGTGCTTAGTCAACGAATGGAAAAAAAAAGTATATAAAATTATATACACTTGTACCAAAATTTAAATTTTGAATTTAGTTTATATTATATTAAGGGGTTGAATGTACAGTTTCCTGTAAGTCAGTCCACCTCATGATCTCAGTTGACAAAATGGAAAAGGCATTGCCCCAGAAGATGGTGAGGGAGATATACTGGAAGAACCACTCCAACTCGCAGGGCTTGCTCTTGCAACCATCTCTGCCCTGATAACAGTGAGTAGGGATATGGTCTAGGATCCTTCTTTCTTTCTCTTCAATCACTGCATTGTACTGTCTATATTATTCAACGGTTCCTTTTAGACAATAAGATGTGATTTGAGGTAGATTTGGTTGCTATTTCTAACAGATTATATGACCATATATAGTCTCCCTCATCATCCACTGGAGGTCTCCACTGCCACATGTTTGACCATGTACTGGTCAGAGAGCAACTGATACCTTGAAAGGTTGCTTTTCTCACCGTGACAAGCAGTGGAGCCAGGGTTGGTAGCTGAACACAGGAAGTTGCTGCTGGAGAAGGGGTCACAGCATGTGGCATCCCATATTACAAACTGAAACAAGAAGTGTTATGTGTTTCACTCTAAAGCAGTGGTTCCCAAACTTTTTCAGGCTACCGCCCCTTTGACACCCAAGCCACATTACTTGCGCCCCCACCTCAACTAATCATCACAAAGATAGACCTCTTTCTGAAGAAAATTCAAAGCAACTGTATTTCACAAATAAAATTTAACCTAGTGAACTCATTATTTTGTTGTTTTTATATGAATCGCTACTTCATTATCACCTTGGCGTTATCCACCGACCCTAAAGCACAACAAAACAAACGCTGAACTTTGAAATGAACTCATGGCCAAGTAGTCAGTGGCTCTACACTTCAAGTTCACAGCTATTACACTTCAGCTTACAACTACTATTTAGGTAGCCTCTTCATACAAGTTCATAAAAATAACTATTAAATGACAAATGAAGAGGAGGAAAAGCTGTATAGTTTGGGTACCAATCAACAAACAATTAACACGGTTATTAATTCTCAATGGACATCATAATATTTTATATATCTTTGACATTTCATTAATTACTGTAACCTAAGTAGCTAGAAGTGGTGTTGTTAATAGCTTGAAGTGAAGAACGAGAAATAATGTTACAGGTGATTTATCAGGAGTCTATTACATTATTTTGCAAATAACACTTGAACTTTGAGTTTTTCAGACCATCATTATATAAATTGTTATGATTGAAATTCCTATGAACTTCATCATAAAAATTCTCTGGAAATCACAATGATGGTAATTAACATACAGAGACACTGGACACTACACACATACACATTCACACACACATTCCTCCTTCTCTCATTCCCTACTTTTTCTCCTTCCTCTCCTTTTCTCTCTTTCTCTCTCACTCCATCTCCCCACCTCTCTCTCTATCTCTCTCTCTCTATATATATATATATATATACATACATATATACATACATATATATATATATATATATATATATATATATATATATATATATATATACATATATATACACAAGTATATATATATACACAAGTATATATATATATATATATATATATATATATATATATATATATATATATATATATATATATATATATATATATATATATATATATACATATACATATACATATACATATACACACACATATATATATAAACATTATTATTTCTAAATCTCTCAAAGAGAGATATTCAGTATCAGTTCTTTAAAGATTATTTGCCAACATAATGTGGCTGTTCTCCCTGTTCAAAAATATAAGGACACAGATATTGTGTCGTATAGCCAGCTGGAAGCAATAAATAACTGGGGCTAAACAACAGTAACAATCATCCCTTCCAGGACAACCACATTGTGTTGGCAAATAGACTTTACTTTAAAGAACTGTTACTGAATATCTTTCTTTGAGAGATTTAGGAATAATAATGTTTCTATTTATTAGATCAGTGATGGAGGAAAGAGGCAGGAATTTGCATGATGAGAAGTAATTTGATTCTGTGGGACAGTATTATACATACATACATACATACATACGTGTACATACATAAGTACATACACATAAACATACATACATACATACATACATACATACATACATACATATATATATATATATATATATATATATATATATATATATATATATATATATGTATGTATGTATGTATGTATGTATGTATGTATATATCATCATCATCACCGTTTAATGTCCGTTTTCCATGCTGGCATAGGTTGGACGGTTTGACTGAGGTCTGGAAAGCCAGCAGCTGCACCAGGCTTCAATGTGATCTGGCAATGTTTCTACAGCTGGACGCCCTTCCTGATGCCAACCACTCCAAGAGTACAGTGGGTGCTTTTTACATGCCAACAGCACAGGAGTCAGTCAGGGGTCACTGGCATTGACCACGTTCAGATGGTGCTTTTTAGGTGCCACCGGCATGGGAACCAGTCAGACAGAGCTGGCATCGACCATGTTTGGATGGATATATATATACATCATCGTCAGTCAATTCAAAGAACAAAATTTAAAAAAAAAAAACAGAATAAGAGAATAAAATATGAATGTGATGACGTGCACAAGCAATATATTAATTTTACACTCAGTGAAAGGAGAAAGTTGTTAACACTTCTTTGTCAGAAAGAGGAAAGTCCAAAGAGAAAGAAGGAAAAATAAGGAAAAATCACCAACAATCCACATGTGGTTACATACACATATGTATGTATGTATACATATATATATATATACACACACACATGCATACATATATGCATACATATATACACACACATACACACACATTCACATGTATATATCATGTGAATGTATTTAAGCATGTATGTACATATATTGTTTTACCTCTATCTTGTTTCAGTCATTAGAATGCGGCCATGAAGGAGCACTGCCTTGCTTAATATTATAGCAAAAACTTTACTTCATCTTGCCTGTGGCATTCCTTCACATGCACATGTGTGTGTGTGTGTGTGTGTGTGTGTGTGTGTGTATGTGTGTGCGTGCTTGTTTGTGTGCGCGCGTGTTTGTATGCGTGTGTGTGCATATGTGTGTGTGCACGCACGTGTGTGTGTGTGTGTGTATTTGTGTGTACATGTGTATGCATGTGTGTGTGAATTGCTGGTCCTCCAAGACTGGTGTTAATTGCTGTTGTTTGAGGGTCATCTTGAACCTCTGTGGCTCAATGTTAATGGAGTTGAGTGCTAAGGAATGTCTGGTGTCAAGTTATTGAAGTTAGCAAATGAATTCCAACGTGTTACAATCTCTAGAAAACCAAGGACTGGGCAAAATGTTTCTTGCTAAGATACCTTGTCTGTCAATTTACTAACTTACCATTCATGCAGGAGGTGTATCTATATTTGTGTGAGTTATTGTAAATAACAAGACACAGGAGCTGGGCAGGTAAGTTCACAAATAAATTAGGTGTTGATGATGTTATAATACAAAATTTCATTTACTTTGCCTGTGGCAACCTTTCACAAAACAAAGACATTTGCTGGGACCATAATTTAATATGTCTGTTAACATTTATCAGAGTGTCTGCATGTCATGTCTACACAATGAAACTTCCCTCTTGTTTTTTCTTCTTCTTTCCTTTTTTTAAGAGGTCACAAAATATGTGACTCCAAGATATGTAACTTTTTTTTTTTTTGACACAAACATGTCTTCTTTTAGATCTACTTCCTACATTTAAATTTACTCACCACCATCAGATTTGTAGATAATCTTTTTTTTTTTTTACATCTAACTATCAAGACATCTGCCACGTTGTTGTACTCAAGAAGACCTTCCTGCCACAGCAGAATTGATACCTGTGCTGGAGCCACATAAAATGTACTCATGCTGGTTCCACAGTAAAAGCAATTGCGCTGGTGCTGGTGCCACATAAAAAGCACACGGTACACTCTGTGGAGTAGCTGGCATTAGGAAGACATCCAGCCATAGAAACCATGCTAGAATAGACAATGGAGCCTGGTGTGGCCTCTGGCTTTACCAATTCCAGACAAACCACCCAAGCCACAGAAAATGGATGTTAAATGATTATGATGATGATGATTATGATGATGATGATGATTATGATGATGATGATTATGATGATGATGATGATGATGATGATGATGACAACGACAATGACGACGATGATGATGATGATGACAATGATGATGACGATGATGATGATACTTCTAATTTGTTAATTTGTTGAGGATTACTCTATTCTAATGCATGAAGTTTGCAATGGTAGAAGACACATATCCAAGGTGCTGTGTTGTAAGATTGAATCTGGGACTCATAGATCAGGCATTGACAACCTTTTTACAAGCAACAGGCCAGTAGGCCACACAACTAAATAACTGAAGTTATTTTTTTATCAGGTGTGCCATCCCAATAAGCCCTACAGGCCACAGTTTGCCCATGACTGTCTGAGATCAAAACCTTCTTTTGATGTTCAGGTATTTTATGTAATTGATTCCTCCCATCAGTTTTTATTCTTGTTCAACCCAGTACTGTTAAAAATCTGTTGAGATTTTTTAACCAGTTTTTCTAAACTAAACCATATTCAGCCTACATACATAGACATTATTATAAATATCATTGTTATGAACATTCTGTGTTTGAATCAGGCTGCAATTAATTTCGCCTTAAATCCTCTCAAGATAGATATGGTACCAGTCAAGTCCTGGGACCGACATTCCAATTATAATTCCATTCACATCTAGCATGTGGATGGAATTTTAATAAAAAACAAGAACACTATGGTCTTAATGACAAGATTCTCTAAGGACAGCAAGGTGGCAGAATTGTTAAACATTATAAAATGCTTAGTAGCATTTCATGCCTTATGCCTTTTATCCTTTTAGGGTTGGTAAAATAAGTACCAGTTGAGCACTGGGGTTGATGTAATCAACTTACCCCTGTCCTAAAATTGCTGGCCTTGTACCAAAATTTGAAACCAATGACAAGATCTTCCATGTGTCCATTGATGTTTAACTCCAGGCCAGTCTTGATAGAGGAGACCTTTGGTCAAAGGTATTACAGCCATAACTATTTTGTCTTTTGGTTTATCAGAAAGTGCTTTGTCCAATATATCCATCTTTATTTAATATAGTAGAATGTGATTGGAGGAAAATTTGGTAGTTATTTCTAATACAGTGAGTGACCACATAAAGGCTTCCTCACTGATATGTAAATTTTCAGTGCTGGCATACAACAGCCATTTTAGAAAATACAAGACCCAGTTGGAAAGCATTCTGTGGATATCTCAAGGCAGTAGGTGTTGTAGTAGTCCCAAGATGAAACCTGAATGAGCAGACCAATAACCAGAATCATTCCATGACCAGTCATTTTTTTTTTCCTTCTTTCTTTCTCTTCAATCACTGCATTGTACTGTCTATATTATTCAATGGTTCCTTTTAGATAATAAGGTGTGATTTGAGGTAGATTTGGTTGCTATTTCTAACAGATTATGTGACAATATATAGTCTCCCTCATCATCCAAAGTTATCAAAATATGAAAAGCTAAAAATTTGAAAGTAAACTGAAGGTACTGGAAGGACTTTCATCAAATTGCCATGATACAAAATCACATAAAAGTAGAAAACAAATTGAAACTACAGAGAAGAATTTAGTAAAATTGCAGTGAGACAGTAATATAAGAGTAGAAAGCATACTGTGAATAACAATAAAATGGTGTAATAATATTCAAGTATATATATATATTTTTTTTTATGCACAATCACAAAAATGACTAATTTACAGATCATATAAATTTGGAATAGTGAATTGGATATAGTCGATAATATATACTATTTGACATATGTACAACAACAGTAAAATTTGATAAGCTCTATTTTTCAGTGTATCAGGTTTTTTTCCTTATTTTGTGTGTGTGTGTATACACAATTTATAATAATGGATATTTTTCTGCCTCTAAATACTTTACACTATAGGCTTGATGCATTTTCGTCATGAGTCATGGGTTACCTGCATAATTTTCAGAGCCAATATTAGTTCTGATTAGCTATAATGGATAATATAAGTCACATGCTAGCACTATGTATGACTGTCTGCTTCTGTTTTTAATTACTTGAAGTCTTTCTGTAAGGAAAGAATTGGTTTCTAACAAATATACAAAGCCCCATCATTGAAATGTAGGTAATAAAAACAATATCACATATTGAACTCGAGAAATAAGAAATGTCTTGCCCAGATTGTATTTTGCGCATGTTAGGTGGTTGATCTCTTTTTCTGAAAATCCTACATTTCCAGATTGTCTCTTAGGCATTTACTATATCTGTGTGTGTGTATGTATGTATGTATGTATGTATGTATGTATGTATCAAAGAATCAAAGAATATATCCATCTTTATTTTCTTTGACCTCAGACATCTGAAGGCAAAAACCAAAGTCTTGGACGCCCTAGTGAGAGACTTCCTTTTTGCAGACAACTGTGTGCTTGCAGCGTTGAATGAACCAGACCTGCAAGAACTTGCCACTTGTCTCACAAAAGCAGCAAAAACCTTCGGACTGACCATTAGTCTGCAAAAACTGAAGTGATGCTTCAACCTGCACCTAGCCTGACACCTCCTGAGCCTCAGATTGAGATTGAGGGCACAACTCTGAACAACGTGGAGAGCTTTACATACCTGGGAAGCTGCCTGTCCTCAAACTGCAGCATGGACAAAGATGTCTTCATGAGGCTTGCAAAAGCAGGAGCTTCGTTTGGCAGACTTTGGACATGTGTGTGGGCCGAACAAGGCATCAGACTTTCCACCAAGCTGGCAGTCTATAGGGCAGTCGTCATCATCTCTCTACTATAAGGTTGTGGTACGTGGACGCTGTATAGGAATCATATGCGAGTGCTTGACCAATTCCACCTCTGCTGCTTGCGACGAATCATGGGAATTTCCTGAGAGGACAAAGTCTCCAACACTGAGGTGCTTCGCAGAGCCGAAATGCCCAGGATCGAAGCCCTTGTCATGAAGGCCCAGCTCCAGTGGGTTGGACATGTAGTCAGAATGGACGACGCGCGTCTACCAAAGATGATGATCTTCTCTCAGCTGGCTTCTGGAGCAAGAAACACCTGGAAGGCCACTGGAGCGATATAAGCACAGCCTGAAAACTTCCCTTGAGGCCTGCGGCATTTCAGCCCATGGCTGGGAATCGCTTGCCTCTGACCAGAGCACCTAGCGTCCAGCTGTCTAAAAGGGTGTTAGGCTGTTCGAGGAAAAGCACCCCAAGAGCCTGCACTTGAAGCGACAAGCTCGAAAAGAGAGGATCCCCAACCCTACTTCTGCTGTTACACGCCCAACATGTGGCTGCGTCTGTGCGTCCGTCTTTAAGCTCCGCTCCCACCTCCGGCGTCACTGACATCATTGTCGAACCCTGACAGACTTCCATTATTATTATTATTATTATGTATGTATGTATGCATGCAAGTATGCATGTGTGTATATGTGTGTGTGCATGTGTGTGTGTGCTTGTGTGTGTGTGCTTGTGTGTGTGTGTGTATGTGTGTGTGTGTGTGTGTGTGTGTGTGTGTGTGTGTGTGTCATTATTCAGTTTTTTTCAAGATTTCTTGCCAATAGAGAAAGAGCCACTTTCTAATCTCGATCCAAGGCTCCTTCTTTGGAATTTCAACATCAACAACAGAGTATTTTGTATGTATGTATACATGCAGATTTGTCTGTTTTGTTTTATGTATGTCTTATCATGCATATACTTTCGTATCTAGACATGTTCATATATACTTAAATGATAAACTTCTGAAAAGTTTTACAGATTATTACAGTTCCAGTGATGGCTTGGATCTGTAGTCTTCAAATCAGCTTTCTCCTTTCTGGTTTTGAGAAGCCTTATTTCACAAGATTTGTATTTAGGCAGTGTGTTACATACCCAAGTGGTCCAATAATTACAGGTATAAACCTGAACTTGTAATCTGGGTAGAGTAACTGCAGATTTCTCTACTTCAATGTAGGTATTCTCTTTTTCACTTATCCTCAGCTCTATGTTAACATCCACTGGGCAGCTGATTTTCACAACTGTCCATAGTTTCTCTTCTCTATCCAAAATTATTATGTCAGGTCTATTGCATTAACATTTTATCAAAGTTTTCACTGGGACATTCCACAAGTACTCTTTTTGGGTGGATAAGGTCATAGGGGTTATCAGGGTATATGATAGAGTGCTTAAACTCAGGCTTGTTCTGCAGAACAGTATAGCAACAATTATCTCTGCCTATGCCCCACAAGCAGGCCTACCAAACGATTAGAAAGACCATTTATATGATACCCTTCTACAGGCTACCTCAAAGATGAGTGGCAATGGCCTCATCTTTGCAGCTGGAGATTTTAATGGGCATGTTGGATGGCAATCCAGTATCTTCACTGGTGTACACAGGGGTCATGGTATTGGTTCCCGAAAAGAAGAGGGAACCAGGCTACTGGAGTTCTGTGATGCATGTAACCTTTTAATCTGCAACACTAACTTCAGGAAGCCAGACAGCCACCTGATAACCTATCAATTAGGTACCTCTACTAGCCAGATCGATTTCATCCTCACCAGACAGTGGGACACAGGGTTGCTCTTAAATACAAAGACCCTCCTGGGTGAAGAATGTACCCCTCAGCATAGACTAGTCATTAGTGACTTTAGACTCAAGGCCAGAAGGATGCCAAGATGCAAACCAATCCAGAAAAGAAGGATTTGGAAGCTAAAGAACCCTTCACATGGTCAGAGATTTAGGAACATCCTCATAAAGAAATTCTGATGAGAGGGAGGAGGAGCTACAGACCTCAGACATAAAGGGTTGCTGGAAATTCCTACGGGACAGCTTACTGAGTGCCACAGACCAAGTCTGCAGATGGTATAAAGTCCCTTCCAGACCTAGAGTATCATGGTGGCGGAACAATACGGTAGACAAAGCCATTAGAGCAAAGAAACAGGCCTGGAAAGCCTGGAAGTGTGGGGGTAGCAGCGAACTGTACCAGATAGCCAGGAGGAAGGCTGGGTGACATGTATACATAGCCAAGGGCAAAGCAGAAAAGAAGAAGTTTGCCAATGTTCAGCGACGTGAGGACCAAAGAACTGAAGTATTTCAGATTGCAAGACAATGTGTGAGAGAAAATTGTGAGGTCACAAAAGACCAATGCGTCCGCATGGATGATGATGCACTTGCTTTTAATGATTCTGCAAAGAAAGTGACTTGGAGAAGTCATTATGAAAGACTGCTGAATGTGGAAAATTAATGGTGGGGAGAAGAGCCTGCCAAATGTTTACCCAACAGAGGGACCAGCTATCCAAATAGACAGCATCCAGGTAGATAAAGCAATTAAAGGTATGAAACCAGGAAAAGCCCCAGCCCATCAAAAATCACTGCTGAGATGCTTAAAACATCTAGTGGTGTGGGATATGGACTAGTCACCCATATTGTAAACCAGGTAGTTCATGATGGAGTCATACCCAATGACTGGCGTAGCAGTACCATTGTCAACTACTACAAGGGTAAAGGTAATGCTTTAGATAGAAATAACTACAGGGGTATCAGACTGCTGGATCAGGTAATGAAGATCACAGAGAGGGTCATAGCCCAACTAATTAGGGAGAGAGTCTGCTTAGATGAGATGCAGTTAGGTTTGGGGCCAGGTAGAAGCACCACTGATTCTATATTCCTGGTACGGCAACTGCAGGAGAAATACCTAGCCAAAGATAAACCCCTATACTTAGCTTTTGTGGACTTGGAGAAAGTCTTTATCAGGGTCCCTCGATCCCTTATCTGGTGGACGATGCAGAAGCTGGGGATTGATGAATGGCTAATAAGGGCTGTACAGGCCCTATACAGAGATGTCGTTAGTAAGGTTAGGGTTAGCAATGAATATAGCGCAGAATTCCAGGTAGAAGTAGGGGTCCACCAAGGATCAGCCCTCAGCGCCCTCTTATTCATCATAATCCTCCAGACAATAACAGAGGAATTCAAAACAGGGAGCTCCTCTATGCTGATAACCTAGCCCTCATACCAGAATCACTATCAGAACTAGAGAAGAAATTCCAGGTGTGGAAGCAAGGTTTAGAGTCGAAGGGCCTTAGAGTCACTGTTACAAAGACCAAAGTCCTAGTAAGTAGGAAGGCGAACACATCACACACCCCTTCAGGTAGGTGGCTCTGCTCGATCTGTAGAAAAAGTGAAGGTAGAAACTCCATAAGATGGATGCATAAGAGGTGCAGCAACATCAAAGGAAGATTAATCAGGAAGATAGCTTTTGTGTGTGGCAGATGCCCAGGGGCAATAAACAACACAGATGCTCAGAAAATAGATTCCATCACATGCCAGGAAGAGAAACTAGAAGTAGTTGATAGTTTCCGCTATCTAGGGAACCAAGTCAGTAGTGGGGGTGGATGCTCAGAGAACATTACCACTAGAATAAGAATTGGCTGGGCAATGTTCAAACAGCTTCTACCACTACTGGTGACAAACTGCCTCTCGCTCAGAGTGAAAGGTAGATTATACGATGCATGTGTGCGACCTGCCATGCTTCATGGCAGTGAAACATGGGCCGTGACAGCTGAAGATATGCACAGGCTCAAAAGAAATGAAGCTAGCATGATCCGCTGGATGTTTTATGTCAGTGTGCACACACAACAGAGTGTAAGTGTCCTGAGAGAAATATTGGAAATAAAAAGCATTGGACATGGCATGCAAGAGAGATGTTTGCTTTGGTATGGTCATGTACTATGGATGGATGAGGAGAGCTGTGTGAAGAAGTGCCACTCCCAAACAGTGGAAGGAATCCGGGGTAGAGGGAGACCCAGGAAAACATGGGATGAGGTGGTGAAGCATTACCTTCAAACATTGGGCCTCACAAAGGAAATGACGAAAGACAGAGACCTCTGGAGATATGCTGTGACTGAGAAGACCTGGCAAATAATGTGAGATCACAGCTGTAACCTACACCAGTATTGCATAACCAACCAATTAGAAAAAGTACCCTTGGATCGTAGGGTGACATGCCATGCTGGAGGAGACCTAAAGTACATCAACATCAAAATGAAATCAAATCACAATCAAAAGGAAATTGTAGTTGGGGTGCCCGTGCTGGTGGCACGTAAAAAGCACCATTCGAACGTGGTCAATGCCAGTCCCCTCGCCCCGACTGGCTTTTGTGCCAATGGCAAGTAAAAAGCATCATCCAAACATGGCCGATGCCAGCACCGCCTCGACTGGCTCCCATGCCAGTGGCACGTAGAAAGCACCATCCGATCGTGGTCAATGCCAGCGTGCTCTGGCCTCTGTACCGGTGGCACGTAAAAAGCACCCACTACACTCTCAGAGTGGTTGGTGTTAGCAAGAACACCCAGCTGTAGAAACATTGCCAGATCAGACTGGTGCCTGGTGTAGCCTCCTGGCTTTCCAGACCCCAGTCAAACTGTCCAACCCATGCCAGCATGAAAAACGGACGTTAAACGATGATGATGATGATAGTAGCTATGGTTTCTGCCATACTGTGGGTTCTTATTTCTTTCTCCTCGAGGTTATCCTTCTGACGAATTTCATTATAGAGTGTCCTAGCTACAACATCATGTTTCATTGGCAGATAATATCGTGATGACATTTTCAGACAATTGTTTATGATGTGGGTGAAATCTTCAGTGTTAACTCCACAATGTCTGCATTGGTTGTCACATTTTACTGCTTTTGCTGCATCTCTGTATGTATGTATGTACATACGTACATATGTACATATGTATGTATGTATGTATGTATGTATGAACTTATGTACATTTGTATGCATGTTGTTATCACTGGAAATCTATGCATATGTGTGTTTATGTGTGTGTATGCGTCTGTATATATGTATGTATATTTGTATGCTTTCTTATGTGTGTTATTTATGTATGCATCCTTATGTAAGTTATTTATGGATATACATATTTATGTATGTATGCATATATGTATGTATATGTATATATCTATATCTACATCTATCTATCTTTCTGTCCCTCTCTCTCTCTCTCTCTCTCTCTCTCTCTCTCTCTCTCTCTCTCTCTCTCTCTCTCTCTCTCTCTCTCTCTCTCTCTCTCTCACACACACACCATATATATATATGTCCACAGACTAATGACTGAAACAAGTAAAAGAGTATGTGTGTATGTGTGTGTCTTCATGTAAGTATGTATGTATATTACATATACATGCATGTATAGACGTTTTCATATATGTGTACATGGGTATTCATATGTAAAGTTCTCTTTTAAAACTATTAGTTTATTATCTGAAGTAATCTAAAATATATTTAACAAAACTTGTTTCAATTGTAACAATTCATCAAAAGAAATTTACTCATTTTTATTCTTTTGTTTTACTCTGTTTTTCTTCAAAAATGAATAAATTTCAGTCAAAATTATTGTGATTTCTATGCAATAAATAATTTTAAGATTGCACGAAGTAAATTTGTGATTATTGAGTCTAAGTAACAAGACCAAGCAATTGAATTTTATGACAGCCAGCATACTCATATTGTCAACAATGCTGACATTTTTTTTTTTACTGCTAGAAAATGGTGCATCATAATAATAGGTGAAAACATTGATAAATGTCAACAACTGAGGAAATATATGTACATACTCGGAATTAAACACTTGAACAATCAGATACAGATGTAATGTCTTGATTGAAAATATTATCACCCATGTAATACATATGATATACTATATGAGATGGTATCAAAAAGTTCCTGGACTAGTTATGTTTATTAAAGATAGCTATTTTCCTTAGTGCAAACATCATCTCCTTCAAAATAGTCACCTTGTGCAGCAATACACCAGTTCCAGCATTCCTGCTACTTTTGGAAACTAGCCTGGAAGTCATTTTCCATAAGCGAGTCAAGGATCTTCTGCAATTCACTCTTGAACTCGACAGTGGTATTAAAATGGCAACCTTTGAGCTGCATTTTCATCTTGGGAAAGAGATGTAAGTCCACGGGTGACGTACGTAATGCAAAATGTAGCACTGCGACCTATGTAATGCAGTATTACAATTTCATTAATTTAGCACTATGGAATCATTATTATCCTCCTCCTCCTCCTCCTCCTCCTCATCATCATCATCATCATCATTGTCATCAGCTAACAACTGTTTTCATGCTGACGTGAGTTGGACCTTTCAACAGAAGCTCTATTGACTGTTTCGGCATGGTTTCTATAGCTAGATAGCGGCTGTTTTTTTTATGTGGTACCAGCTTCGGTGAGGTTACCAAGTAAAATTACAGGACAAGATTCCTCAACTGAAGGGAGAGTAGTGTAGAAAGATGTGGTTTATGCCAAGGGATAAAAGGTTAGGGCATAATAGAGGACATAAGGCAGTAGAGGACAATGCTACCTCAGATGGAAAGGGAAAAGAGAGAGGGAAGGAGAGAGAGAGGGAAGGAGAGAGAGAGGGAAGGAGAGAGAGAGGGAAGGAGAGAGAGAGGGAAGGAGAGAGAGAGGGAAGGAGAGAGAGAGGGAAGGAGAGAGAGAGGGAAGGAGAGAGAGAGGGAAGGAGAGAGAGAGGGAAGGAGAGAGAGAGGGAAGGAGAGAGAGAGGGAAGGAGAGAGCTAGAGGGGGGTGAGAAGAAAGACGAGGAGAAAGACGAGGAGAAAGACGAGGAGAAAGACGAGGAGAAAGACGAGGAGAAAGAGAAGAGGAGAGGGGGAGGGAGATTGAGGGGGAGGGGAGGACAGAGGAGGGGAAGAGAGAGAAAAAGAGAAGGTGAAAAAGTTAGAAGGAGAGAGAGAAGATGGTGAAGTAGATGTATTGGGATGCACCCCTAGGAAGCAAGGTGGAGGTGTATACAAGTGTAGTGGTACAGAGGGATGGGTAGGGTGAATGGGCAAGTAAGTTCACAGTAGTGCAAAAGGAGTGTAGCAGATGGTAGGGATGAGGGACTAGAAAGGATGAGCTGCCAGGGAGAGAGACTCATTGGGGAGAAATTGTGAGCAGGTAAGTTCATGAGAATTTAAAAGGAGAATGAGAGATAAAGAGGAAGGAGGGAGGGGAGTATGGGTGGAGGGAAGAAAGGGTGTTAGATGAGTCATGGAGTTGAGGGGCATAGACATGAATGGCACCTTTAGGGCCTTGTTTTTGCTAAGATGGACAGCGGGACTGGGAAGATGAGCTGCCAGGGAGAGACACACATTGGGGAGAAATTGTGAGCAGGTAAGTTCATGAGAATTTAAAAGGAGAATGAGAGATAAAGGGGAAGGAGGGAGGGGAGTATGGGTGGAGGGAAGAAAGGGTGTTAGATGAGTCATGGAGTAGAGGGGCATAGACATGAATGGCACCTTTAGGGCCTTGTTTTTGCTAAGATGGACAGCGGGACTGGGAAGATGAGCTGCCAGGGAGAGACACACATTGGGGAGAAATTGTGAGCAGGTAAGTTCATGAGAATTTAAAAGGAGAATGAGAGATAAAGGGGAAGGAGGGAGGGGAGTATGGGTGGAGGGAAGAAAGGGTGTTAGATGAGTCATGGAGTAGAGGGGCATAGACATGAATGGCACCTTCAGGGCCTTGTTTTTGCTAAGATGGACAGCGGGACTGGGAAGATGAGCTGCCAGGGAGAGAGACACATTGAGGACATTTTGCCTGTCCTTACGTTCTAAGGGACAAAACAATAAACAAAATAAACAGAATAAACAGAATACTATTTATGTAACGCATGCACTCATGATTTTTTTAACCGTTTGTAGAAATATTCTTGGAATATTTTTGTACCACTCTGTCTCTTTCCTTTACTTTGCTTCTCTTAATTTCCTTTCTTTCTATTTCTCTCTCTCTCTCTCTCTCTCTCTGTCTCTCTCTCTCTCTGAATGTCTTTCTCTGTTACCCTCCTCCCACTATCACATGATCTGTTACCCTCCTCCCACTATCACATGATCTGTGAAGGTCTAAGGCAGTGTCATTCTTTATTGCATTTCCTTCGACTGGACTGGTCACAATTTTCTGAGTTCCTCACTTCTCTTAATTTCCTTTCGTTCTCTCTCTCTCTCTCTCTCTCTCTCTCTCTTTCTCTCTATCTCTCTCTGTTGCCCTCTTTGCACTATCATGTGATCCATGACAGTCTAAGACGGTGTCATTCTTTTCCGCATTGCCTTCGACCGGACTGGTCACAATTTTCTGAGCTCCTCACTCTACCCCTCCCATGTCTATAGTCCTTTAGAACAGTCTTCGTGTCTCCTTCACTTTACCCATTTTTGTCTTGTCTTGCAGCCCTAAGCCTTTTTTTTTCTTCTGTATATGTGTTATTATCATTTTAATTGTTGTCTTCGTGTAGCCCTAAGCCTTTATTCTGTTTACTGTTTTGTTCCTCATCTGTTCACTAATGGTCTCGTCTTGAGCCCATCTCATTTTGTTATGCTTTGGTCCTATTCCTGGCAAGTTTCTTGCCAGTGCCTCCAGAGTGGAAGAGTGGAAGTAATATTATCGATAATGGCCGAAATTGTGCTTGACCCTCTGGCTGATAACTGAAGAGGAGTTGGTGACTATACTATTTATGACCTTGTGCGTTTTCTGTGTTTCTATGAAGAGGAATTGGTGACCTTGTGTGTTTTCAGTTCATCTATGTATTTAGTATATGTTCGTATGTTTATTTACTACACGTATTTTTAATTTATATATATATATAAATATACAGGTATGTCATATTTTCCGTTCGTTGTCTTTTTATTTAATCCTGAAAATGTGTGTGTGTGTGTGTGTGTGTGTGTGTGTGTGTGTGTGTGTGTGTGTGTGTGTGTGTGTGTGTGTGTGTGTGTGTGTGTGCCTGTGTTTATGTATATTTATATACCAATGAACTTTTCATTCTTTTGAGACTGATAAAAACCAGTCCAAGGTGATGGATTGACACTATCATTAGTGCATAGAACAAGAGATCTTGCAATACCCAGTCCAGCTCCTTGAATTCTGAGTTCAAATCCTGTCTAAGCATTCAAATCTCACCAATCAACATCTCATCTCTGATAACTCATCATTCACTAAGAGAATCAATCAATTGTGAGCTACAGTACAAGCATCTCTTTGCAATGAAAGCAGCCTCAGCATCATTTCAACACAGTGGCACCATAGATAGAGGGGTTTTGAAAGTCAAGTACTGTAACAATGGAACTCTTGTCTTTTTTGCTACACTAATCAAACTCACTAGTGAATTGTCCTAGAGTTTGCAAATCCAGACACATCTCCAACAACAAGGAAATATTGCAGCCAACTGTTATGGGTTTTTTTTATGGTTAGACTGTTGTTCAGTGTCAGTGTAGTTTTGTTATAATGCCTAAATAAACTGATATGTCTTTTCAATATATGCAGAGTAAAGATACAGAAGAAGATAATAATAGTCATATGAGTAACCTATTTATTAGTATTATTTGTCCAAAGTGAATTGTTCTCTTGACATTTTATAAGAAGACAATAGTCCTAGAAAAAGCATACAAATACATATGCAGAATATATGAGGAAGTATCTAGGAATGTTTATTCATAGGAAAAAACAAATCATAGAAGTCAGTAATAAATTTATTATATCTTATTGAAAGCACAATATAATGGTTGTGAATGTAAATTACAATGGACTCACCCAGTCATACCTTTAACCCTTTAGCATTTAAACTGGCCATATCTGGCTCAAATACTTTACCTGTTTTATATTCACACCAGCCAGATCCAATTTGTCACACCTACCCTACAATGTCATTCTAAAAATAAACCATCACATCATTGAAATTTCAAAACTATAAGATAAAACAATGTGAATATCTAAACATTACATTTGATAGAGTAATCTGAACGCTAAAGTGTTGCACAAAATTAAATACTTATGGTCTCATCTAAGTATAATCTTTTAACTTAGTTAAACTAGGTAATCCAAAATGATTGGTGGACTCACCCAGACATACTTTTAAACAATGTTTGACCAGTGGATTCACCTGAACAAAGTTAAATATGAATCAATGAATCAACTTCTACATCATTGTTCAAATTGCTACCAATAAGAAACAAATCTCTCTAAAATCATATCATTCTCTCTTTACAAAGGAAGGACACAGTTTACAATGTAGTCCTAGATACATAACGCCTGTACCCACCATCAGCCCTCCAATGAGTTTGTCATGAGTGAAATATCTTTGATTATAGAGCTGCTTAGTCACAGTTTATCTGGAGTTAAAGAAAAACGTCAACAACATTAAACAGAAAAATGCAAAGTTAATAACTGACTCGCCCAAATATTTTTTTTAATAATGATAAAGACTCACTGAGTATACTTTTAAATACATTTTAGACATGAGAATTCTAAAAGAATAGTGAGTCAACATCAATGAATCTCTATAGAACAATAAGCACTATATTGTTCTATAGCTGTTTATTCTGTTGGCTGGCTGGTTGGTTGGTTGGTTGGTTGGTTGGTTGGGTTTTTTTTTCTTCTTACTTGTTTCAGTTATTTGACTGTGGCCATGCTGGATCACTGCCTTGAAGGATTTTAGTCAAACAAATTGACCCCAGGAATTTTCTTCCCCCCCCCCCTTAAACTTTGTACTTATTCTTTTAATCTCTTTTGCTGAACTGCTAAGTTATGCAGACATAAACACACCAGCACCAATTGTCAAGTGGTGGGGTGAGGGTGGGACAAACACAAAGACACATACATAGATATAAACACACATACATGCACGCATGTGTGTGTGTGGTTATACAATGGGCTTCTTTCAGTTTCTGTCTACTAAATCCATTCATAAGGCTTTTGGTCAGCCCAAGGCTATAGTAGAAGACTCTTGCCCAAGGTGTCACACAGTGGAACTGAAGCTTGAACCATTGTGGTTGGGAAGAAAGCTTCTTACCACATAGCCACTTCTGTGCATTTGGTTGAATTCAAACTGAATTCTAGTTACTTGAAGGTGTCTACTTTGTCAAGTCTTCTCTCTGATGTTGGCTGCTGTATTTTGGTTGTTACTATTAACCAGGATCTTGCTCTTTTCTGGGATGATCTCCATCCCATATAATCCTGATACTTTTTCCACAATCTTTATCTCTTTCCAGCTCCACTCTAGTCACTTCTTCCCTCTCTCCTCTAATGTGAGTAGCCATGTAGCTCCTCCGCCACTAGAAACCTTGCTAAAATATATATAGAGAGAGAGAGTGTGTATGACAAATAAAGTAGGGAGGATGATGGTCGATGTGAAATGGTGTTCAATAGTGGAATGGAATAGCATTGAGGATATAAAGTGGGTGACATGCAGATGTGGCTCCAAGGATAGGGGAAACCAGTAGCACAAAAGCATGGGGCATGAAATATGTGCATCTCATACAATTATAATTACAGCAGCTGAGATAGTACAGTAATTAGAAAATTCAAGGAATATGGGTGTTGGGAAGATGGATTGTGGGAATGTCTTGAATGCAGGGGCACAGGCAAAACAATATATATGATTTTAGAACCACATTTTAGTTGGAGTGGATAAGTATTCTTGAGCACAGCAATTGCCAATCATCGCAAATCTTTATCCTTCCTTTTTATGAGGCTCAACATCTGATGCCTCTTATACCCAGATTTCCTCTTAAATCATTTACACTCAGTCATGAATGCACACTGGTATTACCCATCCAGCAGGGCATACTAGCTTTATTTCTTCCAAACCTTCACACATCCTCTGCAGTCAAAGCCCATGTTTCACTGTCATGTAGCTTAGCTGTACATACACAGGCACCATACACACACACACACATATACACATATATAATGAAGAAATAAATTAGATAATTATCCCCTTGTACAGCTCCACTAATTAGTGCTCTAATAGAGCCTCAGGAATATAAAACCAAGAAAGAGAGAACAAATTTCAAAGGTCAGTGTTCATATTAACTCAATATATTCTAAAGCATTGGAATACTCCACACCATACATAGTTGCATTCATATACACAAGATATAATATAAAAATTTATAAATATATAAATATATAAAAATACATAAATGTACTTCTGAAGTTGTATGTCCGTATTAAAATCAATGAGGATATTATAATATGTGGATGGTGAATGTATAGCAGTAATCCAAATAGATGAGAAAGTTGGTATAAAATGATTTCAAAAGGAATCTTGAGCAGGTGCAAAGTCTGACAGCTGTTTCAAGAAGATATAGGTTGGTATTGGTGAGTTAATACCAACCATAACAATCATCTATATTTCTCTCATCAGAGTTAATCTACAGGATTTATAAAAGAGATATTTAAATTTCAAAGTTTTAAGCAACATGAGAAATTTAAGAATTTTTAAAAATCAAATGCTGTGTTGGAACATACTGTTCAGACAGATGACATAATAAGAGCTAAAATTACATGCTTAAATAAATTATGAAGCTATAGATAATAATGTTTTAAGATGAATCCAAATACATAAAAGGGTACTAAGTTAAAATTATATTAACTAATTATTTTTGGAAAAAAATTTAAAGTTGATAAATATTTAAGTCTACAAAGAATAAATGACATCTGAGATCTTGTTAAATTTTTTTGTCAGCACGGAGTATACAGATTGCCTCTATTGTGCATAATTTTCAGTTTCTGGTGTGTGTATTGTATGGTGTGGTTTCCATTATAATAGATCAATTTAGACTAAATTCTTTATTGCACATTTTAAATTTATTAATGTGGGTAGCTAGTGCAGTTGAATTTTCTGTGTATGTGCCCTTTATCTAGTCTTAAAATCAGTCGTACTTCCTATGTAAATCTTTTTTGATTCACTAAGGGTTGAAACTTCAACTTTAT
Organism: Octopus bimaculoides; assembly: GCF_046866305.1. NCBI lineage: Eukaryota > Metazoa > Mollusca > Cephalopoda > Octopoda > Octopodidae > Octopus > Octopus bimaculoides. The sequence goes on along the minus strand of NC_142938.1, from coordinate 24,773,107 downwards.
ATATGACAAGAAACAGAAATAAATTTATTTCTCAAACGCGTGATAATACTATAAATAGCGTGATCGGGATAAACTATCCATACATTGCAGAAAAATACGTTACTGGCCAGCCATGCTCCTTAAACAGAATCCCTTTAAGGGGCATAATTCTCGGTTATGGCAATTACATGTTTTATTTCCATGCTTCGCCTTTATATTTTTAATATCAGGATTCTTGTTATTGTTCTTTATATTAAAGTCAGCTATATTTTCATCTCTATCAATACTATTATTTCTAAGTTTAAATCTATTATTGGCTGCAATTATAGATCCTAGGTTGGGCATAGTTAAGTATGATAATTTAAGGCAAGACCTATTAAAGATGGAATGATATTTATGGCCTAATGGGAAATTCCTGTCAATAATCCTAAAAAATAATTTAGGGAGGTTGCTGACTTGGAGGGAAAGGGAGGGGTGAACCAGATAATTTCTCATTTCCTCATCAAGTTGTTCTTACTCTTCTCAGTATAGTTATTATTATTATTATTAAATGAATTACAGTATCTTCTATAATGGTGTCGGTTCTTATGCTCAGTGGAGGGTTGTTCATGGGAGGTGTGTCGATGTTTAATTTCAAAATATTTGGAAAACGTTTAACCTAATTTATTTTTAAATATTGTATTCTTAACATAATATATCTTCCTATTGAATCCACTGTCCTTCAATGCTGTGTTATAAAAGGGTGCAAAGTCATGAAAAATTTTTTCCTTTGCAGATAAGTTAGAGATTCTTATCAACACACCTTTGACTACCCCATTAATAACACTTTGGGGATGATTTGATAAGGCGTGGATATACTTAATGGTTTTATTAGGCTTATGGTAAGGGTAAAATAAGCCATTATCTAAATTTAATGTTACATCCAAAATATTAGCACATTTAGTGACATTTTCAAATATAATATCTAAGTTATATGACTTTCAAAATTTTATTAATCTTTTCTTTACCCGATCAGTTGCTTGTGCAGAGGGGCCAGAAATAGCACATAACACATCATCTCTATACAAACCTCTGCAAATATTAGGGAATTCTTTAATTTTTGAAAGTAAGAATAGGCTGACAATATCAGTGACCTGGGCAGAATCCAAGCTTCCCATTGTAACATCAAAGTCGTTTTGAAGGTCACATTGGGCTCAGGTCCTATTTCTGAAAGATATCAGTGTTTTCCTTGCGGTAAAAATATTTTTCTTTAATGGTGTAATATCAGTAAAATTCTTCGCAAAAGTGATTGCTTTATCAAGCAGGTCTAGCTTAATAGATTGGTAGTAATTACTAATGTCGAATTGCATAAAGTGAGTTTTCCTCTTATTATTCAATGAGCAGAACCAATGTGCGGACCTTCCAAAGTGGATGGTCCACATTTTTTCAACACAAGGGATAATTCTATCAATTATAGACTCACTAATTCTGCCCAAGTCAGATTTGGTTGGGCAAATTAGCCTAACAGTGGGTTTGCTCTTGAAGTTAGCTTTGTGATCTTTAAATGTGAAATGTGGGGTTCTAGGGGCATAAGGTTCCGTCCTATCTAATAATTTTAGCTCCTTAATTAAGCTGAAGCGTTTCTTATTAATTTCATTCAGTCTGTTATCGGCAAATATTTTATATTGAAAGTTCAGTTCCTTCTGAATAAAATTATAAGCATCGATTGGTAGTGAATATAAGTTTCCTGTTATATCAGAATCATGTAGGTTATCAGAATTTTTTATTTGAGAGATAATATCAGTTAGTTTATTCTGGATGTGGCTTGTGGTTTTCAAGAATTTTAGTTTTTTTACCATGTTAATGAGGTCATGAACAACCCCACTGAGCATAAGAACTGACACCTTAATAGAAGATATTATAATTCATCTAATAATAATAATAATAATAATAATAATAATAACTATATTGGGAAGAGTAAGAACAACGTGGTGAGGAAACGAGAAATTATCTGGTTCACCCCTCCTTTTTCCCTCCAAGTCAGAAACCTCCCTAAATTATTTTTTAGGATTATTGACAGGAATTTCCCATTAGGCCATAAATATCTTTCCATCTTTAATAGGTCCTGCCTTAAATTATCGTACTCAACCATGCCCAACCTAGGATCTATAATTGCAGCCAATAATAGATTTAAACTTAGAAATAATAGTATTGATAGAGATGACAATATAGCTGACTTAAATATGAAGAACAATAACAAGAATCCTGATATTAAAAATATAAAGGCGAAGCATGGAAATAAAATATGTAATTGTCATTACCAAAAATTATGTCCCTTAAAGGGATTCTGTTTAAGGAGAAATGTCATATATAAAGTTGAGATTTCAACCCTTAGTGAATTAAAAAAGATTTACATAAGAAGTACGACTGATTTTAAGACTAGATATAGGGCACACACAGATTTATTAATCAAGAAACAGAAAATTCAACTGGTTCTGGGTTCAGTCCTACTGTGTGACACAGTAGGACTGAACCCAGAACCATGTTGTTGGGAATTTGATTTACAATAAATTTTATATCTAGAAGATTCCTGCATATATACTGTGTCTCCAATGACGGAATACCCAGTGTATGAAAATGTGGATCAACACATTGATCCACTACCTGGGATATCCCAGAAACAGCTGTAAGGCATCTTATTTAGTTTTACTTTTGCTTACTTCAATTCACCTTTATATTAATTAAAATAATTTAAATGCTCTGATAATCTTGTCCTGCCTTGGTTTTGTTTTCCTCTTCCTTTAATTTACACCTTCTCACTTGAAAGCAACGGATCCCCAGCTCCAGCCCCCGTTGTGAACTTGGATCCTAGCAGCTTAGCAATTACAGCAATCACACAGCGTACCTATTAGTTTTGATCATCAGTGGCCTAAACCCTTCCTATTCTGTGCAAGCACACACATATATGTGTGTGTATATATATAAAAAATTAAAATCCAGTGCAAGGAAAATAATCTCCTCTATAGGGATAAAAACATCCAACTTTTCATTGGTTTTGTGGTTTTATACCCAATTTAGTAGAGAAAAACTTTTCCACAATTCAAATGGGTATATAGTCTATATACAAAAATGAAAAGAAAATGGAGATTTATGATTGATATATTTTGATTTATTAACATAATATTATATTATTATTATAACATAATATAATATAATATTAATATAAATATTATAATCCTACAATTGTTTCAATTCACACCCAATAATAAATTTATAAAATTCATGTTAATGGGTAAGAATCTCATCAGGGAAATATTTGACAAAAATTACATATAAGGATTTTTGTCAAATGTTTTCCTGATGAGATTCTTACCCATAAACATGAATTTTTATAAATTTATTATTGGGTCTAAATTGAAACAATTGTAGAATTATAATATTTATATTATATTATAATAATAATATAATATCATGTTAATAAATTAAAATGTGTGAATCGTAAATCTCTATTTTCTTTTCATTTTTGTATGTACACATGTATGTATGTATGTATATAATGCATAGGGGTGGAGGCACAATGGCCCAGTGGTTAGGGCTGCAGACTCGCGGTCATAGGATCGCGGTTTCAATTCCCAGACTGGGTGTTGTGAGTGTTTATTGAGCGAAAACACCTAAAGCTCCACGAGACTCCGGCAGGGATGGTGGCAAACCCTGCTGTACTCTTTCACCACAACTTTCTCTCACTCTTTCTTCCTGTTTCTGATGTACCTGTATTTCAAAGGGCCAGTCTTGTCACACTGTGTCACGTTGAATATCCCCGAGAACTACGTTAAGGGTACACGTGTCTGTGGAGTGCTCAGCCACTTGCACATTAATTTCATGAGCAGGTTGTTCCGTTGATCGGATCAACTGGAGCCCTCGACGTCATAAGCGACGGAGTGCCAACAACAACAACAATGCATAGGGATAAAGTATCCAAGTGGGTACCATACAAGCATTTGGTTTTAATCTGGGTTACCGCTAACTGCATCAAGTTGAAAGGAGTAGCTAGGACTACTTAAGGTAAGCAATCCCTCTGTATTTCATCCAAAAAGTAAGTCCTGTATTTGTTTTGCTGGCTTATAAATATTTTACTAAGGAGTATATCCAAGATGATTTCAATGAATATAGAGATTAGTATGCAAATGTACTAATTTCAATATTCATTGTAATTATCTTTTATCTTATCTGGTGGTCAATGAGGAAACTTGGGATAGAAGAATGGCTAGTGAGAGCTGTGCGAGCCATGTACAGAGATGCGGCCAGTAAGGTGAGGGTTGGAAATGAGTACAGCAATGAATTCCGGGTAGAGGTAGGGGTCCACCAAGGTTCCGTCCTCAGCCCCCTATTATTTACCATAGTCCTCCAGGCAATCACAGAGGAGTTCAAGACAGGTTGCCCCTGGGAGCTCCTCTATGCTGATGACCTTGCCCTAATTGCGGAGTCACTATCAGAACTAGAGGAGAAGTTTCAGGTGTGGAAGCAAGGTCTAGAATTGAAGGGCCTTAGAGTCAACCTAGCTAAAACCAAAATCCTAATAAGTAGGAAGGTAGATAAAACACAAACCCCTTCAGGTAGATGGCCCTGCTCAGTATGTAGAAAAGGAGTAGGTAGTAACTCTATAAGATGTACCCGGTGCAAGCTATGGACACATAAGAGGTGCAGCAACATCAAAGGCAGGTTAACTAGCAAGTTAGTTTTTGTTTGTGGCAGATGTTCAGGTGCAATAAAGACTGCAAACAAACAGGAAACAACTTCTATCTCATTCCAGGGTGAAAAACTAGAGGTAGTCGATAGCTTCCGCTATCTGGGCGACCAAGTTAGTAGTGGGGGTGGGTGCGCTGAAAGTGTAGCTGCTAGAATAAGAATAGCCTGGGCAAAGTTTAGAGAGCTCTTACCCCTGCTGGCGACAAAGGGACTCTCACTCAGAGTAAAAGGCAGACTGTATGACGCATGCGTACGAACAACCATGCTACATGGCAGTGAAACATGGGCTGTAACTGCTGAGGACATACGTAAGCTCGCAAGGAATGAAGCCAGTATGCTCCGTTGGATGTGTAATGTCAATGTGAATACCCGTCAGAGTGTAAGTATCTTGAGAGAAAAGCTGAACATTAGAAGCATCAGTTGTGGCGTGCAAGAGAGACGATTGCGCTGGTATGGACATGTGGTGAGAATGGAGGAGGATAGCTGCGTGAAAAAGTGCCACACCCTAACAGTTGAGGGAACCCGTGGAAGAGGTAGGCCCAGGAAGACCTGGGCTGAGGTGGTGAGGCAAGACCTTCGTACATTGGGCCTCACCGAGGCGATGACTACGGACCGAGACCTTTGGAAATGGGCTGTGCGTGAGAAGACCCGGCAAGCCAAGTAAGATCGTTGCCAGTGCCCCTGGACTGGTTCTTGTGCGGGTGGCACATGAGATGCACCATTTTGAGCGTGGCCGTTGCCAGTACCGCCTGACTGGCTCCTGTAGGATTTTCGAGCGAGATCGTTGCCAGTGCCCCTGGACTGGCTTGTGCGGGTGGCACATAAAAGACACCATTTCGAGCGTGGCCGTTTTCGTGCGGGTGACACGTAAAAGCACCCACTACACTCTCTGAGTGGTTGGCGTTAGGAAGGGCATCCAGCTGTAGAAACTCTGCCAAATCAGACTGGAGCCTGGTGTTGCCATCCGGTTTCACCAGTCCTCAGTCAAATCGTCCAACTCATGCTAGCATGGAAAGCGGACGTTAAACGATGATGATGATGATGATGATATATATATATATATATATATATATATATATATATATATATATATATATATATATATATATATATATATAGGGCTGTGTGGTAAGTAGCTTGCTTACCAACCACATGGTTCCAGGTTCAGTCCCACTGCATGGCACCTTGGGCAAGTGTCTTCTACTATACTATAGCCTAGGGCCGACCAAAGCCTTGTGAGTGGATTTGGTAGACGGAAACTGAAAGAAGCCCGTCGTATATATGTATATATATATGTATGTGCGTGTGTATATTTGTGTGTCTGTGTTTGTCCCCCCAACATCGCTTGACAACTGATGCTGGTGTGTTTAGGTCCCCGTAACTTAGCGGTTCGACCAAAGAGGCTGATAGAATAAGTACTAGGCTTACAAAGAATAAGTCCTGGGGTCGATTTGCTCAACTAAAGGCGGTGCTCCAGCATGGCCACAGTCAAATGACTGAAACAAGTAAAAGAGTAAAGAGTATATCATCATCATCATCATCATCATCGTTTAACGTCCGCTTTCCATGCTAGCATGGGTTGGACGATTTGACTGAGGACTGGTGAAACCGGATGGCAACACCAGGCTCCAGTCTAATTTAGCAGAGTTTCTACAGCTGGATGCCCTTCCTAACGCCAACCACTCAGAGAGTGTAGTGGGTGCTTTTACGTGTCACCCGCACGAAAACGGCCACGCTCAAAATGGGGCATCTCATGTGCCACCCGCACAAGAACCAGTCCAGGGGCACTGGCAACGATCTTACTTGGCTTGCCGGGTCTTCTCACGCACAGCACATTTCCTAAGGTCTCGGTCAGTAGTCATCGCCTCGGTGAGGCCCAATGTACGAAGGTCTTGCCTCACCACCTCAGCCCAGGTCTTCCTGGGCCTACCTCTTCCACGGGTTCCCTCAACTGTTAGGGTGTGGCACTTTTTCATTGGGTATAACTCCTTCGTGTATCACCTGGTTCGTAATACGGGTGACTAGGCTATAGCCAACACTGCCAGATATTTTGAGCATCTCTGCAGTGATTCCTGATGGGCCGGGGGCTTTCCCGGTCTTCATACTCTTAATTGCTTTATCTACCCTGGTACTATCAACTCGGATAGCTGGTCCCTCTATTGGGTCGACATACGGCAGGCTCTCTTTCTCCCATTCATTCTCTTTATTAAGTAATCTATCGTAGTGGCATCTCCAGACCTCTTTCTTTGCATCCTCATTTAATGCAAGCGTACCATCATCCATGCGAACACATTTCTCTCCTACAACATCACTATTCTCTCTCCTACACTGTCTTGCAACACGAAATACCTCGAGTCTTTGGTCCTCACGGCGCAGAACATTGGCAAATCTTTCCTTATCTGCTTCCCCTCTGGCTAAATAAACCTGTCGCCTAGCCTCCCTTCTGGCACATTGGTACAATTCCCTGCTACCACCGTTCTTCCAGTACTTCCAAGCCTGTTTCTTTTGTCTAATAGCCCTGTCTACCTCCTTGTTCCACCACCACGTTACTCTGGGTCGGGAGGGGACCTTACACCACCCACAAATCTGGTCGGTGGCTTTCAACAGGTTGTCCCGCAGAAATCTCCAATTGTCTTCCACGTTGTATGATGCTATATCCCCTTCTATTTCGTTAAATGCTTCAAGTAACTTGTCTCTAAGTCTCTGTCCGTTTGCAGGGTCTTTAAGCTTCCACACCCTTCTCCTTCAAGCCTGTCTAATTCTGGGCACCCATTTTGCCTTGATCCCAAAGTCGCTAACTACTAATCTATGTTGTGGGGTACATTCTTCGCCAGGGTAGGTTTTGGCATTTATAAGCTGCCCTCTTTCCCTATTTCTGGCGAGGATGTAGTCGATTTGGCTAGAGTGTCTGCCGGAGCGGTAGGTGACTAGGTGACTGGCAGGTTTCCTGAAGTTGGTATTGCAGACCATAAGATCGGTTGCATCACAGAACTCCAGCAGTCTGGTTCCCGCCTCGTTGCGGGAACCGAAGCCATAGCCTCCATGTATGCCATGGAAGCCTCCAGCATGACATCCGACATGACCGTTGAAGTCTCCAGCCACAAAGAGAAGGTCCCTGTCACTCGTCGACGAGGTAGTTTATATATATATATACATATATATATATACATATATATTTATTTATAGGTGCAGGCATGGCAGTGTGATAAGAAGTTTACTTCTGAACTACATGGTTCTGGGTTCATTCCCACTGCATGGCACCTTGGGCAAGTGTCTTCTACTATAGACTTGGGCTGATCAAAGCCTTGTGAGTGGATTTGGTAGAGAGAAACTGAAAGAAGCCAGTCGTATGTGTGTGTGTGTGTGTGTTTGTTCCCCACACCACTTAACAACTAGGGCTGGTATGTTTACACCACTGTAACTTAACAGTTTGACAAAAGAAACCAATAGAATATGTACCAGGCTTTGCAAAAAAATAAAAAACATAGGGATCAATTACTTCGACTAAAATTCTTCAAGGCAGTATACCAGCATGGCCACAGTCTAATGACTGAAACTAGCAAAAGATAAAAGACATATATATATACATATACATATATATACATATACATATATATATACATATATATATATATATATATATATATATATACATACATTTTTTTAAAATTTATATTTATATATATACATTTATGTATATACACACACACATATTTACATGTGTGTGTGTGTGTGTATACATATTATCTAAAGTGTACAATATTATCCATTACAGCCTATCTTACCAATTGGTTTCGCACTAGGGATTCAACAAAGTGTTAGATAACAATCCAATTATGTAACCCTACACTCATCAGAAGTAACTGGACTGTCACCTAACACTCTGTTGAATCTCTAGCACAAGACCAACTGGTAAGATTGGCTATAATGGATATTACAAAACAGTACATTTCAGATAATATACCCACATTATTGACAGATATATGAGTACATTTTTTCACCTGACTGATGGACTCTTAGATGATTTACACACACGCATATATAGATAGATAGATATATATATATATAGATAGATAGATAGATAGATAGATAGATAGATGGATGGATGGATGGATGGATGGTTGGATGGATAGATAGATAGATATGTAGATAGGTAGGTAGGTAGGTAGGTAGGTAGGTAGGTAGATAGGTATGTAGGTAGGTAGATAGATAGATAGATAGATAGATAGATAGATAGATAGATAGATAGATAGATAGATTTCTTTTATTAGCCACACAGGGGTCAACATAGATGGGACAAATACAATGTAGAGTTTTTTTCTTTTCGATGGGGACGAAAATAAAGTAAAAAAATTAAAATGGGGATAACGATGAAAAGGCATCGAGAAAATGTTTGGGGTATGTACAAAAAAAAATGAAAATATTGCAAAAATTCCCAATAAATGGGGAGGTTATCCGTGGAAAGAAAAACCTACGGAAAAGACCACGGTAACCTCGGTCCTTAATGTTACAATTTGTAAAATAAAATTACTTTTATTTATGAAAGAAACGTAAGTAACTCTCTGTTTACATAGATAGATTATATATATAATTATATATACAATAATCACTCGCCATATCGCGGTTCACCTATCACACCCTCAATACATCGCAGACTTATCAGTATATCATGGATTTCTGCAGCTGATAGTTATTTATATTTTTTTAGATTTTAATATTTTTGTGGTAAAATAATCATTTTCAGGGCTAAAAATAAATAAAATTAATATGTAGAAATACAATACCATACTGAACTATATAACAGATTAATTAAAATATATTAAAAGAAAATATTTAGTGTACCACAGATGAGTAAACAAGGAATCACACATATTGTATGAAAAATGAAACTCAGGAGGTGAGTGTATGGTGTTGTTTTGCATTTATAATAAAATGAATATATACAAATTATAAGAATTAAAAAATATACAGTGCAGTATTGTTTCTTATTTCTTTATTGCCCACAAGGGGCTAAGCATAGAAGGGACAAACAAAGACAGACAAAGGGATAAAGTCGATTACATCGCCCTTAGTGCATAACATAACTGGTACTTAATTTATCGACCCCGAAAAGATGAAAGGCAAAGCCGACCTTGGCGGAATTTGAACTCAGAACGTAGCGGCAGATGAAATACTGCTAAGCATTTCGCCCGGAGTGCTAACATTTCTGCCAGTGCAGTATTGTTTCTACTTTGTGGATTTTCACCTATCGCAGTGGGATTTTGGAATGTAACACCTGCAATAGTTGAGGAATTACTGTATATTAAATATATAGGCACTGGCATGGTTGTGTGGATATACGCACAGATGTGGCTGTGTGCATATAAGCACAGGCAATGTTAGCTATCAGGATTTTAAACACTATAGTGGGTAGCAGGACTGTTTATGTATGTTGGGAAATTTCTCATTAGGGTTATGGTATGGTTTATAACTCTCACTCTTATAAACCATATCATAAGCCTAACAAGAAACTTTCCTACAAATGTAAATAATCCTGCCACCCCGCAATGAAGAGAGTGTAGACATACCAAGGTTTAGCTAAACATCGGTATGCCTTCACTCTCTTCATTGATGCCAAAACGAGAGGATCAATTCACATACCACTTTGTGGTAAGTCCGAACTAAATTTGACATTTTTAATTCACCGAACAAAAACAGTTTTTTTTTCATGATGTAATTGAATCAATATGAAATGTATCTGAAACAGCTGTAGTGAACCTTTACTCCATTTGTGTTCTTATTTTATGTAAACACCATTCCTGGAACCTTTCCTGTGTTGGATCTGGAACTTACATTGGATTGTGAAACTGCATACCCGTATGCATGAGTATATAATGTCATGTACATATATATCTTCATGTAATGTGTATATTTGTCTGTGCATGAACATGTATGTGTAAGTGCATGATTATGTCTATATATGCAGAGCATATGCAGATGTATTTGTATACGATATATACATGGATGTGCAGATCTCAGCTGTTGCTTGGTGTTCTTAAGATCAAAATACCTGAATTCAAATGAATTCTACAAATAATTATATATATATATATATATATATATATATATATATATATGGATCAAAACAGTTTGATTCAAATTCGTTGGTACTCTTGAGTTTCAAGTACGATGTTAGTCATCAGCCATTTTGAATTTGAATCAACCTGTCTTGATCCATACATGTAACTCCCAATAAATTTAACCATGGGTCAGTGGTTAGAATGTCGAGCTTACGATCGTGAGGTTGCGAGTTCGAATCCTGGACCGGGTTGCATGTTGTGTTCTTGAGCAAGTTACTTTATTTTACGTTGCTCCAGTTCACTCAGCTGTAGAAATGAGTTGCGACGTCACAGGTGCCAAGCTATATCAGCCTTTGCCGTTCCCTTGGATAACACTGGTGGCATAGAGAGGGGAGGCCAGTATGCATGAGCGACTGCTGGTCTTCTATAAACAACCTTGCCCAGACTTGTGCCTGGGAGGGTAACTTTCCAGGTGCAATCCCATGGTCAGTCATGACCGAAGGGGGTCTCAGCATATATATATATATATATATATATATATATATACATGGAGGTTATGAGCGGTAGTGGTGTCAATTAGACCCAGAGGTTTCAGGTAATGCTGAGTAAGTGCTATGAATAGACCATAGTTAAGTTCCAGGTTCGGTGATTATGCGAATAAGGGGTCCAACGTAGGTCATATATCAGCGTGTGAATATAAGGATTTACTTTTCATAATGAGATAAAGAAAACCAAGGCTGTGTATATTTTAGAATATTTACAAATATTCTAAAATATACAGAGCGTTGGTTTTTTTATCTCATTACAAAAAGTAAATCCTTATATATATATATATATATATGGATTTAAGTAATCTGGTAGTACTCATAAAAATGCTCCCTAATGCATCATTCTAAAAACATATAGAATATATAGTACAATAGAAGATAAAACATATCTTAATTTCTGCATTATTTTGATAGATTTTTGCATTTTGCATTAATGCAGGCATGTAAGTAATTTATTTATTACTAAATATAATAACATAAATCATTTACATGTTTTTAAGTTACAAAACAATTTGTCAGGAAATTAGAAAATTTCTCATTGTTAAATAAAATTTCATCAAACTATTTTTCTGTCATTTGTGACTACTTCACAGATGGTAAATGAACGAATCTCTCTCTCTCTCTCTCTCTCTCTCTCTCTCTCTCTCCCTCCCTCTCTCTTGTATATCACATGATATACAGACGGAGGGAGAGAGACAGAGACAGAGACAAACAGACAGACAGAGACAGACAGAGACAAACAGACAGACAGAGACAGAGACAAATAGACAGACAGATTCATTCATTTACTACCTGTTTTCCCATACTAGCATGGGTTGGATGACGACATATTTCAGCACATGTGGATTGCTACTAGAAGTAAATGTGGTAACAGGTAGACCACAAGAAAAATGTAGTGGGTAGAATGATAGATTGTGTTTTGAAAGATGATGAAGCAGAATGTAGGAAGACAGAAGAACTGTTACTGGAAGAGAATGAAGTAGAAGGTAGAAAGGACAGGTGGATTTTTACTAGAAGAGAATGAAGTAGGTGTAGAAGAAAGAACAGGTGGGTTGATACTAGAAGTGAGGGAAATGAGGCTTAAGTGGATAGTTGGATTGTTATTAGACAAGAATGAGGTCAGGGTAGAAAGAGAGGTAGATTGTAATGGAAAGAGGGTGAAGTAGGGGATGGAAAATACAGGTGGCTTGTTAGTGGAAAGGAACGAAATGGGTCATGGGTAGAGAAATAGGTGGACTGTTATTTGAAACATAATGAGGTAAGGTTATTTCAGTCATATCTGACAGGGAAGGAATAAATCGTGACTGTTCTGGAATGAAAGAACTACGGGAACTAACTTACCTCACCTTGTGGAATGTGGGCGTTTACACACACATATATATGGGCTGTTATGAATGTTTTGGGGGAGAGGAGGAGGAGCAGGAGGAAGAGGAGGAGGTTTAAGTGAGTATGAGCCTGGGAAAGTATGTGTCTATTTCCCAATAACTGTCACAAACACACACACACACAGACACACAAACACAGCCATTATTATTCTGAACATGAATGAGTGATTTTTTTCATGAGTTTCTGTATGTATTATATACACTCCCTCTTTGTCTTTATTTTCTATACATACATATATGCAGACACACACACAAACAAACACATACAGTATCTCTCTCTCTCTCTCTCTCTCTCTCTCTCTCTCTCTCTCTCTCTCTCTCTCTCTCTCCACTGCATGGTACCTTGGGCAAGTGTCTTCTGCTATAGCCTTGGGCCAACCAAAGCCTTGTGAGTGGATTTAGTAGACAGGAACTGAAAGACACCATCGCTGCTTGACAACTGGTACTGGTGGGTCTATGTCCCCATAATTTGCAATTTGACAAAAGAGACTGATAGAATTAGTATCAGGCTTTAAAACATTAAGCACTGGAGGTTGATACATTTGATAAAAATTCTTCACTCTGGTACCCTGAAGCAGCCACAGTCTAATGATTGGAATAAGTAAAAGATAAAAGGAAGATGAAGATATATATACATATATATATATACACACACACATACACACACACACACACACACACACACACACACACACACATATATATATATCCATATATACAGGGGTTGGACAAAATAATGGAAACACCTTAAAAATTTCAAACAAATTAATTTTAATATAGGGTAGGACCACCTTTGGCAGTAATTACAGCTTGAATTCTATGAGGTATGGACTTGTACAAAGTTTGAATTGCTTCCAAAGGAATTTTTAACCATTCTTCCACTAAAACAATCACCAGTTCTTGTAGTGATGATGGTGGAGGATATCGACTCCTTACTTATTTTTCTAAAATGCACCATAAATGTTCAATAATACTGAGATCTGGGGACTGTGGTGGCCAGATAAGATGTTTAACTTCACTAGAATGTTCCTCATACTATTCAGTAACAACTTTGGCTGTGTGAATTGGTGCATTATCATCCTGAAAGATTGTGTTTCCCTCCAACCATAGGATGTTCTGCAACCATAGGATGAATTTGATCAGATAAAATGCTTAAATAGTCTTGACTATTAATTCTGCCATGAAGGGAAACCATTGGGCTGGCGGATTTCCAATATATAGCCCCCCAGATCATCACAGATCTTCCTCCATGTTTAACAATTGGAAGAAGGCAATCTGGGTCAAATGCTTCTTTTGGCTGTCTCCACACATATACTCGGCCGGTGGTTGGACGTAAGGTAAAGGA